>NC_057802.1:383404793-383407652 GCF_018294505.1 Triticum aestivum | reverse complement strand
CGAGAGCCGGAGCAGCAGCAGTTGGGCGAGCGAGCGATCGAGTGAGAGCTGGAGCAGCAGTAGCAGCGCGAGCGAGCGAGAGCCGGAGCAGCAGCAGCTGGGCGAGCGAGCGATTGAGCGAGAGCCGAAGCAGCAGCAGCGCGAGCGAACGAGCGAGAGCCGGAGCAGCAGCAACAGATCCGGCTGGTATGGACACCGCCGTTGAAGGGGCCTCGCACTGGGGGAGAGCCGCCGTGGAGATGTCGCCTGCGGCGCCGGCTGCAAGGTAGCCGCTCCATGGGGGTGCGGGATGGAGCACCGTCGGCGCCGAGAGGTCGAGCTAAGGAGAAGGTGCGATGCCATGAGTGTACAACCTCTTTGGTGGCGCCGAGTAGGCCTTGGCTTCGTCCGAGGAGTCGGTGAGGATGCTGCGGTTCCGGTGGAGCAGGTTAAGGCGGCGCTATGGGGATGGAGCAGCCGCGATAGACGAGGCGACCGTCGGAGCAGCTCCTTGGAGGTGGAGGACGGGGCGGCTGAACCGGCGGGACGACAAGATGGACGACGGATCCTCATCCGGGGAGGTGGACGAGGAACCTCGAGCTGTTGCGGTGGATGACGTCGTCGGGGAAGAGGCTCCGACTGGGCAGCGGTGAGGTGGCGGACGGAGAAGGGTGGGGTTTCGCGGCTGGAGCGGAGAGGTTATGGCGGCCTGGGATTTCGAATGGCAAAAAGGAGGCGATGGGAGGGGGTGAACCATGACTTAGGGACGCGCTTGTCCAAAATGTAGGGTGTGTTACAAAAGTACCCCGCACCGATTTGAACTAGCGGCCCTTTCTGCTCAGGGCTAGAAAGGGGATTCCGCATGTCGGGATTTGGCAGCTGGAGGGAGTTTTCGCGCGTGTTGTAATTTCGGGATAGCAAGGCGCGAGTTGTGAAGGCGCCAGTTTTGGGAGCACGATATCTGAATTTTCGGGATATAACAAGGCGCGGGTTGAATTTTAGGGACAAGCCTAACGTGTAATATTGTACTTGTACGTACCAAATCAATTCGCACTTCCCTCAACCAAAAAGAAAACGAAAAAAATAAAACTATTCACACCACACAAAGAGAGAGTCTTGCCCCGTTTTACTATAAAAATGCTATTTAAAGCTACTCATACCAACAATTTAGTGCAATTAAATGCTATTCGGTAGTATGAATCCATGTTATGTCCAATTAATTTTTTTCGCTTGTTGTATAATGCATGTAACCTACTCATACCAATATTTTAGTGCATTCCAAATGTCTATACTACCGCTGCAATTCGAACTGAATTTGAATTCGTTTCTCTATTTCAATAACAAATCTACAATCATGATTGTTGCCAACTTCAACCATCATTCGTGTATTACCTTAATAACACACCACATGATTACTATAGAGATAGATATGAACTATGTGTACTACATGAACTCGAATTCTACTTTTTGAATACACTTGATGTTGATTCCAAATAATACTACATTTGATGTACTAACTATATATTCATAATCTAAACAATGTTCCATATGTGTACACCGTGTTTATCACACATAGTATAGTGCCCCGCCCCCTACATTATGACAAGTATTTAGACCTGAGCTGCAAAAGCCACACATTAGCCCAAATTATGATCAATGTTCTATATGTAATACGTAGTACTAGCAAGATGCCCATGCGTTCCACAGAACATCAACATGATCAAGGGGAGGCCTAATTTGCAAATATGGAGAGGGGTGTGGGTACCTTTTTTCAAAATTGCCATAGTTTCCTTCCGATCCGTCAGATATAAATCGGATGGCCTATATTGCAGCATGGCACCATCATCAACAACTCCGTTTTTTATAAGAGTACAGATAAAATATATTATATGTAGTATAACATGTTCATAACCACACCATGTGTATAACCGTTATATATATTCACACATGCGTCGGTTTAAAACACTATGATAAATTCTTCAAATATCCAAAATCGCTTTTTATAATGAAGTATGATCTCTATTCGTCTTTTACACCCACACAATCCTCTTATCTTTGTAGCTAGCTAGCGCTAACTTGCTGTCGTGCATGCAGACACCCGCATCCCTCTAACCCTCCCTCAGCATTCTCTAGCTCCATCGCGCAAATTCGTCTTTTCACTTTAGGTCGTTCACCCACGGTGTGTGTAGGCCCCCCAGCTCCTTCTTTACGCGGCACATCGATTGATATGCCTCTCTAGCCAGGTGTGCCTAGCACAAAACACAAGCTTCCCCTCTTCTCTTATCACCGTCCATGCCTCACTCCCACCACTCTTTTCATCGATCTCGTACTCGCACACTTCTCCCCCTCGATATAGTATGACTCTCGCACCACCTCTCTCTCTCTATCCTTCTCCCCGTGCCTCATTTGCTTCTAGCACACACATGCATGTATACCGATCAATCTCCCAACATATACCTAGGTCGACTTTAACTATCCCCCCCCATCGATGGACGTACCTCACAAGTTATGTCTCTCCTTTCTCTGACAGGACAATTGATCTTCCTATGTAGTTATGTCTGCTTACCACATCCATATCGCCCCCCATCATTCGTGCATGCCTCCTGACCCGTCTCTCACACGCACATGCACAGACAGGCAGCCATCCCCTCTCTTATTGATATTGCAGGCGTGCCCTCCGGTTGTCTAGCAATCCTATCCCACCATTTGTTAGAAGCAACTCCACTACCACCCCCTCCAACACTCTAGCTATCTCTCTCCCAACCTTATTCCTCTCCTGCACATATGCATGGATGCCGATCGATCTCCCTTAATACATGAGGTAGGCCTCTCTCCTCCTCCACACATATACCAGCCATTGTACCTCTATAGTTAATTAGG
>NC_057802.1:383373952-383404593 GCF_018294505.1 Triticum aestivum | reverse complement strand
TCGAGCGCTATAGGTAGGTATCCATGCCACAGAGACAAACCGCACATGTCCCCTCTCTCGTTCTAGTAGGCCAGCCACTCTGTATCTTTGACGTGGGCACACACAAATTCGATGGCACTCTTTATCGACCGCGCGCGCACACACACACACATCATCCCTCTCTTCGATTCTATGGACACCTCAAGTCGATGATACCTCCACTCTCTTCTCGTGGATCGCCCCCTCTATATATATGATATATCCAGGACTCTATTTCACACACATTGCATATGTTACATTTTTTGATTGACCCTCCCCCTAAAAAAACTCTCACGAACCCACACACTATATCTCTCTACGTTTGTATCTCTCTCACACAACCCCGCGTAGGTGGTGTACATATACAAGAAGAGAATAGGTGCACCATGCACGTACTCATGCTTCGTGCCCAGCCACACCCGCGCGGGTACACGGTGGAGCTCATTTCTGTACGAAATGGCAGCCCACGTGCTAATTTGAACGCGTGTAGCGGTTGTTTACCTACGGAGGTCGTGTACCACGCGTGCACGAAACAAAGTTCGACTTGATGCGTTGGCGCATTATTTTTAAATAAAGTTATATCGCTCAATGGCACGTACACGGAATACAAACCGATTTTTATGGAGAAAAAGGTAGTCCGCTCCACTATATACAATGGAGCCTGCCTACCTGGTTTGTCTCTCTTCAGAGTATCTCACACAAGGCTGCGGTGGCCTCTCTCTCTCTCTCTCACCGTTGGTCACTGATCCGGCCGCATCCCGTCCGCCGGCGGAAAGGGAGGACGTGCATCGTTTCTCCGTTCGACGGCGCCGAGGCAGCACGTCCTGATCTGCGGTACACGTCGTTCTCTCTGACCAAGCTCCAGCGCGGTAGGGCCTACGCCACCTGCTCGCTGCCGCTGTATGGGCAGATTCCGCCCGCCGCCGCTCACCTAGTTACATCCCGACGACCTCCAGGTATCCCCTCCAGCCTTGCTCCACTGCCCGTCTTCCACGTCGCTGCATGTGGATCTTCCATAGTTCTTTGCACAAAATGTAGCTCGTCCGGCGTACTTTCCATATTGCAATCTTGTCCTCACACCGTTTTAGACAAACACAACCGTGTTGTTATCTTCCCTTAGGACAAGGAATATTCTTCTTTTTGTCGTCGCAACTGTCATCAACAATATTTGTCTTTTTACAAATTTCAAATGGGCATATTTTAGAGTGTAGATTCACTCATTTTGCTTCATATGTGTACTCCCTCCGTTCCTAAATATTTGTCTGTCGGCGTTCTGGGAATGGGGGTCCCCAGACTTGCCTGCCTGCGGCCCACGGCGTGGCCAAGCCAGCAGGCCGTACGGCCCATCTTCATCAACAAGACATCCAAGACCCTCGCGAGGGGCCAAGCCTCGCGAGGCGGACGACGCAAGACCTCCTCAGGAGTGGCCTAGTCAGGCAGGCTCACGAGGAGCGGAGATATCAAGGCGAGGCAAACCTCACGAGGCTCTCGTGACGTGAACCATGACGATCGGCACCAGGCGGGCACCAGTGCGTGCAGCGTCCTTGTTTCCTCTTTGGTGCTAAAGAGGCCGGCGCAGGCGAGCAGTACCGAGACATCAGGCAAAGGTTGCCATATCTGTGCAACAAGACCAAGACCAGAAGGATGGCAAGACGGAGGTCATCGTGGAGCCCAAGACGGCGTCACCACCAGAGCTTTTCGCAGGCAAAGACCGCTTTTGTCAGGATAGCTTGTACTAGCTGTCCCCCTTTAAATTTGCCCGCCGTTGTTGGCTCCCTTCCCGCTCAATATTTGGAAAGAGGACCAGGGCCTATATAAGTAGAGCTAGCCACCACAGTAGGGGCATCTCATCTTAGCTTGATCCAATATGATCGAGAGCCTACCCTAGCCACAAGAACACCTCAACCTCAGGAGGTTGTTCTTCCCTTTGTACTATTCATCATCAGCCCAAGAGGCAATCCACCACCACCACACTGGAGTAGGGTATTACACCACAACGGTGGCCCGAACCAGTATAAATCTCGTGTCTTTCTGTGTTGCGAGTTTGTCGAGTTCGTCCGCGAGATCTTAGTGAGCTAGGGTGTAGATCAGTAGGAGGGAAAGACTTCGCGCGCACCCCAATGTTCGAACCTTAAGGGTTTGCCGGAACCCCACATCCGACATTTGGCGCCCCAGGTAGGGGTGCGCCGGAGCTCCTCTCCACCAACATGCGCCCCGCGCCGCCGCACTTCGCCCCCATGGCAGGTGCCCCGCCATCCACCTCTGCGGCCGACATCGACAGCGGGGCGTCTGGGTACCGAGCCCTGGCCCCCGCCCTACGGCGAGTGCGGTGGCCAACCAAATTCAAGCCAGAGATGCCGCCACATTACGACGGTGCGGTAGACCCGTCGCCATTCCTGCTGGAGTACGAGGAGGTTGTCCTCGAAGCCGGAGGCAACGACAAGATCATGGCCAACTGGTTCCCCATGGCCCTCGCCGGCGAGCCGCGTGCCTGGCTGCTCAACCTCCCTGGATCCACGGTGGCCTCCTGGGGGGAACTCTGCGACCTCTTCGCCGCTCGCTACGCGGTGCCGGCGCACCATGCAGTCGCGGCCCTGTTGGGCGGCTCTCAAGCACCGCCTTCAGATCGCCACATCAAGTCGTTCCTCCGTCAGATCGGGGCCACCTCCAAGCACCCGGGGGCTCCGCCGGGTTGGGCTGCGCCAGAGGACGACCTCACTTTCGGCTCAGAAGACCACCCCGACTCCACCGCCGGCTTGGGCATGCTCCCAATGCTCTGCACGCCCACCATCTGCAACGTGGCAGTTACCAAGACCCTCATCGACGGCGGTGCCAGCCTCAACTTGCTCTCCGTAGAAGCCTTCAGCCTTCTTCACGTGTCGCTCGAGCGGCTTAGCCTCAGCAAGCCCTTCTCGGGAGTTGGTGGCGGAGCTGCCCACTCTCTGGGGCAGATCCGTCTCCCCGTCACCTTCGGCACACGCGACAACTACCGCACCGAGCTGGTGGACTTCGACATCACCCGCATCGGTCTCCCGTACAACGCCATCCTCAGGTACCTAGCTCTCGCTCAGTTCATGGCGGCGACTCACCCGGCCTACAACCTCATGAAGATGCCAGGGAGCAAGGGCGTTCTCACCATCAAGGGGGACACTAAGGAGGCCGTGACGGCACTCAAGCTTGCCTTCAAGGCCGCGGAGGCGGCACAGCCCGCCGGCGCCGGTACCCCCGAGGCCAAGGAGGCTGCCCCTACCAAGAAGAAGCAGTTGTTCACCCAAGACAAGGCGGAAACCAAGCAGGTGCCGGTCAACGAGGACGGGCCTTCGGGAGCCACCTTTACCATAGGCGCCGGCCTTGACCCGGGTCAAGAAGAGGCCTTGGTGAGGTTCTTGCACACGAACAAGGAGATATTCGCGTGGGAGCCCAATCAGCTGGTAGGGGTCCCGAGGGAGGTGATTCAGCATCATCTGAGGGTATGCCCCAACATACGCCCCGTGAAGCAGCGAGCGGGATGGTACTCCACTGAGAAGCAGGCCTTCATCGTCCAGGAGACACGCAAGCTGGAGGCTGCAGGTGCCATTCGCGAAGTTCGATATCCCGAATGGCTGGCGAACCCCGTCGTAGTGCCGAGGAAAGGCGGGAAGGAACGGATGTGCGTCGACTTCACCAACCTTAACAAAGCCTGCCCCCAAGATCCGTTCCCGCTCCCGCGCATCGACGAGATAGTCGACTCCACCGCCGAGTGCGACCTGCTGTGCTTCCTGGATGCATTCTCAGGGTATCGTCAGATCAAGATGGCAGTGGAAGATGTGGAGAAGACAGCCTTCCTGACACCATGTGGGGTGTACTGCTACACCTGCATGCCCTTCGGGCTGCGCAACGCGGGCGCGACTTTTCAGCGACTGATGCACATCACCCTGGGGCGGCAGCTCGGGAGAAACACAGAGGCCTACATCGACGACATAGTGGTAAAGTCTCGCGAGGCGAGGACATTGATCCAAGACTTGGAGGAGACCTTCGAGAGCCTTGTGCCAAGTGAACTTGAGGCTTAACCCAGAGAAGTGTGTGTTCGGTGTCCCCTCTGGCAAGCTGCTGGGATTCCTCGTATCCCACAGAGGGATCGAGGCGAACCCGGAGAAGATCAAGGCCATCGAGGACATGAGCCCACCACAGACCCTCAAAGAGATGCAGAAGCTAGCTAGGCGGGTGCCGCATTAGGGCGTTTCATCTCCAAACTGGGAGAGCGCGCCTTACCCTTCTTCAAGCTCATGAAGAAGAAGGGCCCGTTCGAGTGGACCCCGGAGGCCGACCAGGCCTTCCAAGACCTCAAGAAATACCTTACCAGCCCTCCGGTGATGGTGGCACCACGGCCTCTCGAGCCCCTGGTACTCTACCTTGCCGCCACCCCGTACTCCGCCAGCGCGGCGCTGGTGGCGGTTCGGGAGGAGCGCCAAGCCAAGGGCGCGCTGCGCCAAGCCGGAGCTGAAGTGGCGCAGGGTCAGGAAGGCGCAGCAAAGGCACCAGCGGTGGAAGACCAAGCTCGGCAGGACAACGTCGCAGAAGCTCCTGAGGACAGTCAGGTCTCAGGAACCCCTCCACCTCAGGATATGCCCCAATATCCACAGGACCCGAGCCTCGACAGTGTGCCAGCCCTCGTCGAACACCCGGTGTACTTCGTTAGCACCGTGCTGCGGGACGCGAGGGCACGCTACCCCATGCCTCAGAAACTCCTGCTCGCACTCTTGGTGGCCTCACGCAAGCTGCAACACTACTTCTAGGGCCACCCCATCAAGGTCGTCTCAGCCTACCCATTGGAGAGGGTGCTCAGGAGCCCTAACTCAGCTGGAAGGGTCGCTGAGTGGAACATTGAGCTGCAAGCATTCCAGTTGGAGTTCAGCACTACCAGGGTCATCAAGGGGGCCGCGCTCGCTGACTTTGTGGCAAAATGGACGGATTCACCGACACTTGAGGAAGGAGAAGACCGGTCCACCTCGCCAGGGAGCGAGGCTCCAGACGGCTGGGTCATGTATTTCGATGGCGCCTTCGCGCACCAGGGCGCGGGGGCTGGAGCAGTGCTCATCTCGCCCACTCAGGACAAGCTCTACTACACAGTGCAACTCTGCTTTCAGCACGGTGAGAAGGTCTCCAACAATATCGCAGAATACGAAGGCCTCATAGCTGGCCTGAAGGCTGCGGCAGCTCTAGGGGTGAAGCGCCTTACCGTCAGAGGCGACTCGCAACTCCTCGTCAACTTCTCCAACAAGGTGTACGAGCCAAAGGACGAGCATATGGAGGCCTACCTCGTGGAGGTGCGCAAGATGGAAAAGCAGTTCTCGGGCCTGGAGGTGCAACACGTGCCCCGCAGCACCAACAAGGAAGCCGACGACATCGCCAGGAGAGCATCCAAGAGGCAACCGCAAGAGCCCGGTGTCTTTGAGGAGCGGCTATTCAAGCCATCAGCTACACCACCTCTCTCAAGCACGACTCAGCCTCGGGAGGAGCTTCCACAGCCTCCAGCCACGGGAGCCCCGGCCTGTGGCCCGACCTCAGGAGCTCGGCTGCTCTTGGCGCTCGAGCCCCAGGAGGAATGCTGGTCCAAGGAATTTAAGGAGTACCTGACACACGGGAAGCTACCGGAGAAGGAAGAGGACGTGGAGCGCGTGGCCCAGCAAGCCACGGCGTACTGTATCCAAGACGGCGAGTTGTACAGGAAACGACCTAACGATGTCACGCTGCGTTGCATCTCCAGTGATCAAGGAAGGGAGTTGCTGATTGACATACACGGCGGGGACTGCGGACACCACTCGTCGTCATGGACCCTCGTCAGCAAGGTGTTCCGCAGTGGATTCTACTGGCCTACAGCACTCAACGACGCAGCCGAGCTGGTGAAGTCCTGCGAAGCTTGCCAATTCCACGCCAAGCAAATCCATCAGCCAGCTCAGGGCCTCCAAACCATCCCGCTCACATGGCCATTCGCGGTCTGGGGGCTGGACATCTTAGGCCCATTCCCTCAGGCGCTAGGGGGCTACCGCTATCTCTACGTCGCCATCGACAAGTTCACCAAGTGGGCGGAAGTGGAAGCCGTCCGTACCATCCCGGCCGGCTCTGCTGTCAAGTTCATCAAGGGCCTCGTGAGCCGCTTCGGGGTCCCCAACCGCCTCGTCACAGATAACGGCTCGCAGTTTACTAGTAACCTCTTCAAAACCTACTGTGCTAACCTTGGAACACAGATCTGCTACGCTTCGGTGGCCCAACCAGCAGTAATGGTCAGGCTAAATGCGCCAACGCGGAGGTCCTGAGGGGCCTCAAGACCAAGACCTTCAAGAAGAAGCTGGAGGCCTGCGGCAGGGGCTGGCACGACGAGCTCCAGTTCGTGTTGTGGTCCATCCGCACCACCACCACCAAGCCAACGGGCGAGACTCCATTCTCCTCATCTACGGAGTTGAAGCAGTCCTTCCTCATGAGGTCAAACATCGTTCTGCACAGGTCCTGGCGTTCGACGAAACGCAGCAGGACGCCACGCGGGGGATGGATCTCGTGCTGGGGGAGGAACGTCGTCGCGAAGCTGCACTGAGGGCGGCAAGGTACCAGCAAGCGCTGCGGCGATACCACTGCCGCAACATCCGCTCCAGGACACTCGAGATGGGTGACCTAGTCCTGAGGCGGGTCCTCTCCAGGGAAGGGCTGCATAAGCTTTCACCCATGTGGGAGGGCCCATTCAAGGTCGTCAAAATCTCCAGGCCTGGCGCCGTGCGCCTGGAGACACAAGACGGGATACCTATCCAAAACGCCTGGAACATCCAGCACCTCCGGAAGTTCTACCAATGAAGCAAGGCCCAGAGCCTGTGAAGAAAGGCCCAGAGCTTGTGAAGAAAGGCCCAGAGCCTGTGAAGAAGGCCCGGTGCATGTAAAGAATCGCCGCCCGTGACACTCTCACGTAATAATGAGTTGGGGCTGTACACGCCCCTGAGTCTCAGGAGCGCCGGCCTCAGGCCCTGGGGCTCCCGCCCACGCCTAGTGGCAGCACTTAGCTCAGCGCTGGTGAGAAGACTTGAAGACTAGATTAGGTGTCGGACGCGGCTTTTAATTTTCTTTCCGTAGTTGGCTTGCTTTTCCTTAATCGAAGTTTGCTTTTGGCGTTCCTTGCTGATTTGATTCCCTCGCCTCTTACCGCATTTTCCGGCTCTGGTTTGCTCGTATTCTCTCTCTCGCATACCTCGCGAGGGGACTTGGCAGGTGCCCTCGTGAGCGTTTTTCTCCTCTCTGCCTTCTCGCGAGCCACCCTCGTTCGAGCCCAAAAGCTGGCGCATCCCTCCTGGTCCGTGCCCCTCGGGTACCGCGATACAAAGCGCCAGGTCAAGGCTTGGGTGAACGGCAAACCTTTTAACGCACTTCCTAACGAATTTTTGCAGTTCCTAAGCGAATGCAGGCCACCAAGGCAAAATGAACACAAGGAAACAAACACCTCGTGAGGAAGAGGGCGTCCTAAATATACCAAGTTAAGTTATCTTTGCGCAAAATAAAGACATGGCACGGGAACAACACGCATAGTGCAATAACCAAGGAACCATAGTTCGGTACACGCCCCCCTGGGCCCATACTGGTTTCATTCTTGATGCAGGAAAAAGAGCAAAACAAAAGCAGTGTTGCAGCGATCCACGGAGGCAGGCGCCTAGCAACATCCCGAGCCTAGCCAGATCCCTCCTCGCGCTTCACGGAGGCGCGACGATTAGACAACCCGCTGCCGCCTTCAAAGCGGGCGCGACGGCTGGTCATAGCCACCACTGCTGGAGCTGTTGCCGGAGGAAGAGCCGCCGTAGCTGGACGAGGCACGGTCGCCGCTAGGGGCGGGCTCGCCCTCATCCTCGTCACGACCGTCGCCAAGGCCGAGCACCTCCTCGCCGTCGTTCGCCTCGGGGCAGCACCCGGTGTGGCGACCGTCTTCCATGAACACCCTCATGTAGAGGGTCGCGTCGCCATCGAACTTGAAATGGAGGGTGCACCGCCTGCCCAGGCCACGCGCATGGGCGAACGTCTGCTGGCCGCGGGCCAGGGCTATGTTGCCCGCGGCGGAAGTCTAGACCACGACCCAAGAGGCCTTGCTGCAGCAACCATCCTCCTGCAACCAGAGCCCGCCTGGACCGGAGGCCGGCAGTTCGCTGACGAAGAAACGCGGAAGCTGGATCCAGTTGTCGGCCGGGTTCTCTGACCAGACGACGAACTCCGGCGACACTTTCGCCGAATGGAAGCGCGGACGGGGAGGCCGCGCCACCATGGCACGCCTCCCTTCGTCAATTGGACCGCCATGGCTGGGACGACCCCCTCCACGTGCCGCGGTGCCGCCATGACAGTGGGCCACGGCGGGGGTCGCGGCGTGCTTGCGCGGACGGCCGCGTCTGCGCTTGGGTGCCGGGGAGCCGGGTCCCTCGCGAGGGGCCTTCCCCTTCTCGGCGGCAGAGAACTTCCTTCGTGGCGCCATTTGAGGCACTGCTAGCAATGGAGCGAGGGGGAAGAAGCAAGCGAGCAAGGAAGGGATGGGCGACGGGGGCTCCGCCCCCTCCCCATTTAAAGCAAGATAAGGCCAACCGGCGCCTCCCACGATCGCAGGTAATTATGGTTTTCCTTGCATATCGCAGGGACTTGTCAAGTCGAGCAGTTGCCGAGGCAGCGTGGGGAAGCGGAGATGCCCACGTCCAATCAACCGCCGCGCGTCAACCGAGGCCGCAGGCTTTTGGGGCCCGCGGCGCTCCGTACTTGACCCTTGGCTTCGCCGCGAAGCCAAGCCCGAGCGCACCTTGGGCCCGGGGACTACTGTCGGCGTTCTGGGAACGGGGGTCCCCAGACTTGCCTGCCTGCGGCCCACGGCGTGGCCAAGCCAGCACACCGTACGGCCCATCTTCATCAACAAGACATCCAAGACCCTCGCGAGGGGCCAAGCCTCGCGAGGCGGACGATGCAAGACCTCCTCAGGAGTGGCCTAGTCAGGCAGGCTCACGAGGAGTGGAGATATCAAGGCGAGGCAAACCTGATGAGGCTCTTGTGACGTGAGCCATGACGATCAGCACCAGGAGGGCACCAGCGCGCGCAGCGTCCTTGTTTCCTCTTTGGTTCTAAAGAGGCCGGCGTAGGCGAGGAGTACCGAGGCATCAGGCAAAGGTTGCCATATCGGTGCAACGAGACCAAGACCAGAAGGACGGCAAGACAGAGGTCGTCGTGGAGCCCAAGACGGCGTCACCACCAGAGCTTTTCGCAGGCGAAGACCACTTTTGTCAGGATAGCTTGTACTAGCTGTCCCCCTTTAAATTTGCCCGCCGTTGTTGGCTCCCTTCCCGCTTAATATTTGGGAAGAGGACCTAGGCCTATATAAGTAGAGCTAGCCACCACGGTAGGTGCATCTCATCTTAGGTTGATCCAATCTGATCGAGAGCCTACCCTAGCCACAAGAACACCTCAACCACAGGAGGTTGTTCTTCCCTTTATACTGTTCATCATCAGCCCAAGAGGCAATCCACCACCACCACACTGGAGTAGGGTATTACACCACAACGGTGGCCCGAACCAGTATAAATCTCGTGTCTTTCTATGTTGCGAGTTCGTCGAGTTCGTCCGCGAGATCTTAGTGAGCTAGGGCGTAGATCGGTAGGAGGGAAAGACTTCACGCGCACCCCAGTGTTCGAACCTTAAGGGTTTGCCGGAACCCCACATCCGACATTGTCTTTCTAGAGATTTCAACAAGTGACTACATACAGAGCGAAATGAGTGAATCTACACTCTAAAATATGTCTATATACATCCATATGTAGTAGTCCATTTGAATCTCTAAAAAGACAAATATTTGAGTAGTCACTCGTTGAAATCTCTAGAAAGACAACTACTCTGGAGTATATTTAAGAACCGAGGGGGTAGTGCACAGCCACATGGGAGACTCAGACCGGTCGTTGCGCCGCATTAATAGTGAGTAATGAGCAGTCAAATCATAAGCCCCACCTTTCCCACTGTAAGTTGCTCGGAAGAAGCAACCATCAATACGCTCTTCTTTGAATCCGCTCATACTACTCCATCCATCACTGTTTATAGAGCGCGCTTCAGAAAAAGAGAAAATCTCTGGGACCAAGGCGACTAGCGATCGGCCTGAAAAATAGCATTGGTAGTTATAGCACGGCGTCTATTACTAGAGGAAATAATGCGTACACACATGCATGCAGTGCTTCCACCCCGGGTAGACACATGCATGCACGTACTCCACTCCTTAGTACTACATCGAGAGAAAATTGCGGTTACCACACCCTAATTAATTGAGCATTAAACCAAACGCGTCTAAAGTCTCTCTGGTGGTGGAAATGCATTGAGAGAAATGCATCATAATGAAGCGCGCCCTGTAAACTGTGACGGAGGGAGGAGTAGTATGAAGGTGCAAAACCAAGTACGCGTATGGCCAGTCGGTCAACGCACCTCATCTTGGCATATCACTGACATGTGGGACCGGAGTGTGAGCAAACCGATCTCAATTGACGGCAAAATGGCCAACCCACCGTTCCTTGAGAGAGACGAGGAGCGAGAACACACAGACGGGCTCGCACGGAGGCCAAGATATATTTGAGCATGGTTGATCGATATCATCATTACATGTTGGGCTGCCGTTTTCCGCCCTTCTCCGGAATAAATGTGTACTTTATCAAAGATTAAGAAAAATAAGAGTACAGAGGCTCCACCATGCGGTTCTAGTAGTAGTACTACTACTCGTACTACTAAACCTTGCGCTTGGCTCTTCGCCTCTTCGTGAAGTCGAACAATGATGGTACTCCGCATGTTCGGTACTACAGTGTATGCCTCTGGCAATCTGACACCGAATGAACTGATGCATGTCCACCGCCTGGGCGAGGTATGTTGCATTAGTCAAAAGGCGTAAGCGAGCTTCACCTTGTCCTGCAAGCTTCTCCTTGTTCTGCGAGTTGACGGGACACACCAACAAGTAGTGCTAGTCCATACTCCCTCCTTTCCGGTTAATATGGCTTAATCTTTTTTGCGGGTAAATGAGAGAGCTTTATTCATATATATAAGCATTCTTAGGACGATCATCCAAGACACTGGTCACTAGGAAGCGAGGTACCCCGCAAAAAAACAAGTAGGAAGCGAGGTGTTTCATCAAGCCAGCTCTCGGCCACATTCAAAGTGCAGCAAGCACGGTTCGCACAAAGATGCGCCGCAAGGTTTGCTGACCTGTTTACATGCTGAATAACAAAAAAGAGAGGAAATATTACCGAGCGCTCCTATTTGTAACAGGATATGAGCCAGAATTAAGCGAGAATTGTGGCGAGTGTTCCATGCAATCAACTTCCATTATCACATGCGAGAACCCTCGAAGAGAACCAAATGTGTTGAAGATTTCTTTATCACATTTTAAAAATATAATAAGAGTGCTGACCCTCCTCCATCCGGTTCCTAGTACTAGTATAGTACCTCTATAGACTATAGTAGTAGTACTAGTAAACTTTGCGCTTGGCTGTTCGCCTCTTCGGGAAGTGCAACAATAATAGTACTAGTATAGTGTATGCTTCTGGCAATCTGACACCGAATTAACTGTTGCACGTCCACCGCCTGAGCGAAGGACAGCTTGCATTAGTCAAAGGTTTCTCCTTGTCCTGCGAGCCACCGCACGCAAGCTTCTCCCGTCCTGCAAGCTTCTCCTCGTTCGGCAAGTTGACGGGACACAACAAAGTAATTCTAGTCCATACTGCCTCCTCTCCAGTTAATATGGCTTAATTTCAAACGAGATAAATACACTGTCTGTCACTGTATATTTGTAAAAATACGATCAGTGGACTTCATAATACGCTCATTGCGCTCAATATATACATTTTCCGGTGTTTATACGGTCACTAGCTCACCCTGGCTGAGTATGTGTGTGCATGCACGTGTAGGTTGAGCACTTGAGCATGACCGTGTGTGTTCCGTCGTGTGCTCGGACATGCATGCATTAGGGCGTTGTGCGCGTTTTTGCATCCATGTGTACGTGTGACTGTTGAATACACGTAGGGGGAGTACGTGTAGGGGGCACTAAAGGAGCAGTCAAATCACACAGTAAGTTAGTCGGAAGAAGCAACCATCATTTCACTCTTCAATGACACGTACGCAATATAAAATGGTTGATATAGAGAGAAAAATAAAACCACTATATATACACTAGCAGGATCCTAAGCTACAAGCCTGCTTGCTTGGGGTGCTCTCTTCACAAGCATCGAACGATGGTGGCCACACCGCTGGTCACATATCCGGCCTGATCCCGCAGCTGGGGGAAGGGAACAATGTTCTGCGTAGACGTGGTCGACATCGGCGAGGGAGAAAATCCACAGTCGGTGCGTCCCAATCGGGGGTCACCGCGGTATGGGCCGATGCCGCGTCCCAACCGCCCTTCTAGCTACAGCCCGACGTCCGTTTCGAAAATATTAGTGCATGTCAACAAAAATTATACTAGTATCGATGTTCCATTTTGAAAAAAGCATATAAGCTGTTACTTCTTACCCAAAGGATCTTTATATCCAACAGACACAAAATATCCATTCAACTGTTTGAAATTACTTTCACTGTTGATCTAATGTCGAGGTAATTGCTGCATCGCCACTAAAACCCACCATCTCTTAAGCTAAAGTAGGCCGAGCTAACCCCTATATTAGCATATTACTAAGATAAACAGAAGGCACTGTAGAATCATTTAGGACGTGAGCTTGTCAATCTGAATGTGGAGGGACACCAGCTTAGCCCCGGCCAGCAGCTTGGGCGGAACTGTGAAGAAGGTCAGCTCCTGCACGGCGACGTCGCCGGGATCCCTGCTGCTTGTCACCTCCACTTCCACCTTGATGGCGTCGGTCCTGCCTTTGGGCTCCCCCGGCGGGCCGTTCGCCCACAGCTTGGCCACATAGAGCGGCAGTGGGGACGCCCCCGCTCTGATGCAGACGACTGACACG
Source organism: Triticum aestivum (assembly GCF_018294505.1). Classification (NCBI taxonomy): domain Eukaryota; kingdom Viridiplantae; phylum Streptophyta; class Magnoliopsida; order Poales; family Poaceae; genus Triticum; species Triticum aestivum. Next base: position 383,391,613 of record NC_057802.1, on the reverse strand, counting down.
GCGATAGGCGCGCCGATGTCGAGCACGCCGCCGACCAAGAAAAACGCGCGGCCATCCTCCTCCGCGAACAGCAAGAGCCGTGGCTCCGGCAGTGGCACTTGCAGCTAGAGCGCCTTGCCGTACTGGATCCTGTGCATGGGCATGGGATGCACGGTGCTGATGTGGTGGGAGAGCCACGGCGGCGGGCCTTCGTAGCCGCAGACGGGCACGGGGCACTTGCAGGGCGCGAGCGGACACACGCTCTGGTGATCGGCGAGCTTGTGGTAAGTGACGTAGAGCCCACAGCCTTCGTGCGGGCACTCCACCCTCACCGAGGAGAGGACGGCGTCCACCATCGTGTTCCGCAAGTCGAAGCCACCGCCGCGCTCGCACTTCTGGCACTACCGCTGGTTCCCGGGGCGCTCGACGCGGCAGTCCGCACAAGCCAGGTGCCCTCCCTTGCACTGCACAAATCAATCGAACAACACATCAATCAAGAAACCTGCACCTTGCTCGATCAGCCAAACGGACGAGGTGTATTCGAACCTCAGACACTGGAGGCTTCAAGTGGCAGAGGCACAAGGGGCAGTGGAGCAAGGTGAGGTCCATCGAGACCAAAGAGAGCTCCATCGTCGGGTCCTGTTCCGTCTGCATGATCTCGCCCTCCTCGTGCACAACCATCTCTCGCTTTGTTAGGGCCGGGGCATTACAAAGCTTTACCGTCACATATTCATACTACTTCAAGGTGCATTAAATCAACACATGCAAGTATCAAAAGGAGAGTCACGGCATGCATGCATGCATTGTAATTAATGCATCGGTAAACACAAATTATTGAAATATATCGAGTGCAGTGCTTTGATGTGTCGCGTCAACTCGTACAAGACCGAGAAGTTTGATTACTACAACGCCCTCTCGCCTTAACCGCACCTGCCTTTGGCTGCATGACAGGTGGGCCACCGACCTCTTGGGCCCACCTGTCATGGACGCAAAGGCAGGAGCAGTAAGTCAATGAAGCTGCGTCCCTCCCTCGCCCATGAGCGTGGTCGCTGGCAGGACTAGGAGAAGCTTTCGTTCGCTACACACTCTCCCTCCCGTACGCGGTGGACATGCAGCAGTTCAATCGGTGTCAGATGGCCAGAAGCATATTGTAGTACTCCTCCACTGCAGTAGTACTCCATCATTTTGTTCGACTTCCCGAAGAGGCGAAGAGCCAAGCGCAGCCCAGACGCTCGTGTGGCAGTTTCATGTGTAGAGTAGTCTAGGATAGCGTGTACCATGCCTGTAAGCTTAAAATCGTTGGGGTCGGCTCCATGCTATATTTTTTTGATTAATATTATCTTCTAGCCCTACCTGTCATCCTGGTGATTCTAGTTTGCACACTCATCTGGTCAAGACAGGAATATATATTTTAATTTGTGGTGGGGTAAATGTTAGAGGTTGCAGCAAATGGAGTATTTTACACTACGGGTCTTTCAGCCAAGTTTAGAGGCAACCATGTGGGGGCAGTGCTATGATGTGTCGCGTCAACTCATACAACGAGGAGAAACTTGATTTTACTACTACATGCCTTCTCCCTCGCCCATGCGCGCGGTGGCTCACAGACGAGGACAGGCTTTTGCTTATATAGTACTACAACAAGCTATCCCTCCTGCTCGCGGTGGATGGACATGCAGCAGTGGATTCGATATTGTAGAAGCAGTAGTAGTAACATCATTGTTCATCTTCTCGAAGAGGCGAAGAGCCAAGTGCAACCCGAACGTGGCAGTTGCGAACCTTGGAGCACGCATATAGCCAGGCTCTTGCATGAGACAAAATTGCTATGTGAGCCCACTATTGTAGTAAGTACTTGCTAGTATAGCCCTGTAAACCAGAAAGGAGTGATTGCCTTTCTTGATATTTCAACAAGTGACTAGACTACACCGAGACGGAGTACATATGGAGCAAAATGAGTGAATCTACACCGTAAATAAACACGTAGTTCTCTCGTTTTCATCTCGGCCTTGGTCGCGATGCACAATATTGAGTATACTAAATTGCAAAAAAAAAATATAGAGTATACTAGTACTATCATCTTGAAATTTACGAAGTCACCATAGGCACCTCATCGTCGACGGGAACGTCTCCTGAGACACGATAGACGCGAGCGGCAGTCGCCTCCATAGGTGCTTGAATGCCAAGGAGGGAGAGGGTAGCGGTTCCCGAGACGTTGAACGGTCAATGATGCATCCTCAAATTACTCTACATGCAGAGGGAATTAATTTTTTTTTGAAGGAGCAAAGGGAATTAATTGGAGAAGCAGAATAGAGCCAGCACGATGTGAATGCAACAGAGTTTGGATTCTCATATAAAGGCACCCCACCACTCCAATCCATCTACTCCTTAGTCTCTGTGCAACACTGCTCACTCCAATCCAAGATCAAGTGACTAGAAGCCCGAAGCACCTATGGAGGCGATGGACGCGAGCGGCAGTCGGCTGTGCCAAATCATCCAAGGCGCCGGCCTGCGACCCCGCACCGCGCAGCGTTTCCAGACGGTGCTGGCGACCGTCGGCGTCGTAGCCCTCGCAGATGCCGGCTTCGCCTCATGCATGGACGACATGATGGTCAACTCCATCCACAAGTTCGCCGCCATCAAGAAGCGCGCGGACGACCTTGCCGTATTGCTCTAGCCCGGGCGCCCAGGCTCCTCATTGCCTGCCACCCTCATCGGCCTCCATGGTGACGAACTCTTTCAAGCCCTGGTGGCCCTGCAGTTGCCGGAGGTCGCGATGAAGAATGTGCACCTCGAGGCCGCGCTCGTCGCGCAGCGCCTCGCCATGCAAGAAACCGTCGACCTGCACATCCACGTCTATGAGGAAATCGTCTACATAGGCCACTACAAGGCCAGCAAGGACAGAAAGACGTTGGCCTTCTTCCAGCGGCTGGAATCTTTGGACGCCATTGTTCAGAAGCACGTCGACCTGGCCACGAAAGCCGCTGCTACTTAGCCGATGTTCGATGCATCTCTTCTTCTTGCCTCCTGTAACCAGCACTGCATCGCCTCGTGGCCTTAATGTTTTATTAGTATAGGAGTATATGGCATTTTTATTCCAGTAGTAACGTTTTCACTGTGAGGTGGGGCCGCAGTTGAGCAAACCGACCATCGGCAAATCCCCACCCCGCCCACCGGGCGTCGGCTGAGTTTAGAATTACTAGAAGAGAGAAACGAGGGAGAAGAGCTAGCTGTAGCACAGACGCTGTTGTCAGATGGGACTCGCGTTGATAGAATAGGAGTACTGAGCACTCGTACCTCTTTTTTTAGGGAAAAAGCAATCGTTTGTCTAGTACTACGACTAGTTGGGTGCGTGCAACCTATACCTGTCATCACTTTAGGTCTCCTTTTCGAACCGCAGCTATGCTTCACCGTACATATTTTTTCACGCATTCATCCTCCTATATGTACTCCTAGGCTATTTCCACATGCACCCTTTCGCCGACATGTGGGACAGAGAGGATCTGGGTCGTAGTGCATGCACGACTCGGAGCATATGCCGGGGTACTTTACATTTCAGACCTCACGAATTACATGCAAACCCCCCGCAGAAGAATAAATTAATGAATGAATTACTACATGAAACCAGATTATTTTTGTAGAAACCGGAGCACGTTCATTAAATTTTGGACATAACACGTTTATAAAAAACTACCGGACCTAAACCAGTCTAAGCGCCTCTTTGATTCACAGGATACTGAAAACACAAAAATGGGGAAAGTATGATGGCGATGAACCGAGACGAGGAGAACTCTACTAACTCAGTTAAAGGTTAGAGTTAGATTCTAACCCTGAACTAACTCTAAACCAAAGAGGTCTATGGATGGCAGGGTTAGATTGACAATAAATGTTCTTTCTCAATCACTGCGCAACACTGCTCACTCCAATCCAAGACCAAGTGACCAGAAGCCAGATGCACCTATGGAGGCGATGGTCGCGAGCGACAGTCGGCTGTGCCAAATCGTCCAACGCGCCGACCTGCGACCCCGCACCGTGCAGCGTTTTCAGACGGCGCTGGCGACCACCGGCGTCGTAGCCCTCGCCGATGCCGGCTTCGCCTCTCTCATGGACGACATGATGGTCAACTCCATCCGCAAGTTCGCCGCCGTCAAGAAGCGTGTAGCGAAAGCTCCTACTAGTCCTGCCAGCCACCACGCTCATGCGCGAGGGAGGGGGCGTTGTAGTAATCAAACTTCTCGGTCTTGTACGAGTTGACGCGACACATCAAAGCATTGCACTTGATATAAGTATTTTTACACATTTCAAATGGACTACTATGGATGTATGTAGACATATTTTGCTTCGTATGTAGTCACTTGTTGCAATCTCTAAAAAGACTTATATTTGGAAACGGAGGGAGTACAGCGCATGCATGCATGCCGTGACCTCCCTTTTGATACTTGCATGTGTTGATTTGATGCACCTTGCCAAATTTTGACTATAAATTTAACTAACCAAATTTTTATGCATGCCACAAAAAATTACGGGGCTGTTTGGATTGTGACTATGTTTGTCTTATGTTGCCACATTATTTTTCCCACACTTGCCACACTTGCCTAACTTGAGTTGCTCAAATTGTTAGACACACTTTGCCTTGCCTAAGGGAATCTTGCCACACTTTTTGTGTCTATGACATGTGGGGTTCACTGCTAATAAAAAAATCTTGTCTTAGGTGTGGCTAATAAAAAAGACTTATATTTAGGAACGGGGGGAGTAGAAAATATAAATAATAATGCATGTTGGGGCAACCCACGTTTCCGATAATTTTAGTCGTGGGCTTGTTCACAATTTTTACGAGGGGGTGGTTGTTCATTTAATGGAGGGACTTGTACCAGACTTGAACGATACAAAGTGCAACCTGGCACCCTCAAAAAATAAAGTGCGACCTAGCACACCGTAACACCACTTGGAACAAGCGGGTAGCTATCTCAAAAAACAATCAACAACTAAAAAATGGTGACCTGGCACGTAGTACACAATTTTAAACGATTGTTTTGATGGAGTGAAAAAGGAAAACTACCCCACTACGTATATATAGGCCGGAGCCTCCGCGCTTGCTTGCTAGGGTTTCTCTATTCACACACTCTCATCCTCTCCGGATCTAAACAAGATAGGGGTGGTAACACTATCTTTCTCCCTTCAAAAAACAATGTCTTTCTATCCTCACTGTTGGTTACAGATCCGGACATATCCCCCTCCGCCAGTGAAGGGGAGGAGGGGCAGCGTTTAGGCCGTCGTCGAGAGCGAGGGAGGATACCCACTGTCGGCCGCACCGTTATCTCTGGCCGAGCGCCGGCGCGAGAGGTCCTTCGATCCCTTCGTCGTTGCCCTAGTGTGGGCAGATCCGGCCTCCCGCCGCCCACCTATCCACATCCTGACGACCTTCAGGTATATCTTCCTTCGAAACTGCCTTAGCTCTACTTCCCCAGCTCGCTACATCGCTGCATGTGCATCATTTTCTACCTCTCAGCCCCCCTCGATCGTATGGTCCAACGTCACCTATTTTTTCTTCTATTGTTAGAGGTAAAGCTACTTCATGGATTCGAATCTTGTACTTGGTTCAAACAAGAAATAAAGTGGGGGTGGGGGAATTTAGTATGTAGTACATCGGACTTGGTACAAACAGGAAGGAAAGGGGGTGAAAGTAGACAGACTGGTCATCCAACCGGTCTCTTGGTCGAAAAGGGAAATATAGGGGTAACGCTATACACAGTGGTATGACCAGGACTAGATTTGCTATCCACACATAGTAGTAGGTGGCTAGAGTGAACAAAAATGGGACCAACCCAGATATGTTTCTTGGATGTTTGTTTCTCGGGGCAACAAACTATGAATCACCACTTTATGCCCCTGTTTAGGTACATGGTGTTGGACTGCTAGTGCACCCATTGTCCCATGCCCTTATACCAAATATTTAGTTGTTCTTAATCTAATGCCCCTGGTAAAAATGAAGCCATGCCACTGTTATAAGCCATGACAAGTTTAGCCAATGTTTTTGCCTGTAATTGTTTGAGCCTCTGACTGTTTCCTCTATTGCTTTTTGTGCAAACAGGGATATCCATTTCACCTGGTTGCTATTGTGACCTTTTGGTGCACAGCACAAAACTCTTCTTAAAAGAAGTGACTTTTGTGCTGTTTAACTGGAATGTCAGAATGGAACAGTTGGTTCATTTCGGTGGAACTGCACAAAGGGAGATCTGTGTTCCAATCCTCATCATCCATATTGGCACCATAACCTTCCTTTAGGTAAGAATGATATTTAATGCATGTGTTCATCTCTATTTTGCGACTGCCATGAGAAAATAATGCTATTTTTTACTAGTACACTTGTACTCCCTCACTGACAAAACCAATTCTGAAATAGAAGGCCAATCATGTACTTGGTTTCACCAACTGGTGAGGAGACTGAGAAATAGAGCATGAAGAGGAAGAAGAAGAAGAGTAAACAGTGCCAAGGCGATCTTGCTGAAGCCAGAGGCCTCAGTCGAGGCCATTCAAGGGCTCCGGCAACGACTACCTTACATGTGAGACGATCCTCCAGGGAGCCCTTCCACTTCTGCTGTCTCACCTAATTAATTAGGAGTACTTAAGTACCACTAATTTATTGCTGCCTAATTTTCCTGTCGGAGTTAAACAAATCTTTAGTAGCACCCTATGCTGAATCATGTACGTGTGTATGTTTGTCTATGAGGTGAATCATGTGGTGAAGCAGGGAGGGAATGCTAACTTTACCCATTAAGATAATGAGGGTGCTTCTATTTGTTAGTGTATGTTTCATCAACTAGTCCCACTATTACAGTAATCTCACTCTCTCAATATATGTGCCAACAGGGATGCTCGATTTTGGTGGAACTGCACAAAAACTTTGGGTGCTTCATTACCTCGACAGCTTCCTTCCTTTCCTGTTAGTCGCTAATCTCGGCTTGCATTCTTCCTTTGCTGTCAGTCGCTTGGCTTATCTCGGCTTCCAGTCAAAGGAAATAGTAATTGATATGCTACCTCACACAGGTTGGTACTGGTCTTTATACTGATTATTGTGCTTGTCATATGTATTGGTAATTTGGTATTGTGCTACAGTTTGCCGATTTCATAAAGGAGTAACATGGAGCCTGAACTCGCAGGCAAATCATTACATCGGGTGATTTCAGTAGAACTGCACAAAAAGATCAGATGGACAGGTACTTATGATGCTGCTATGTACTCCAAAGTTCACTCAGACAAGCATCGATGTTGACAAGAAGAAGTGTCGATATTCATTCGAGTATCAACCGGCATCAACCAATTGTCAAACTCCAAGTATTAGGAGAGTGAACGCCAAAAATATTGCTTGGCGCATAGCCCAAAAAAACGCAGCCCAGTCTTTGGTCCCAACTTGTGCCTTTTGGTTATCTGCACATATGGTAGCGACCTGTATGGCATGGAGTCTAAAGATTCCAGACAAGTTGGTTGACGCGTATATTCATCTGGCACTTAATCAGTCTGCACGCCAGGGATGCTCCATTTCAGTTGAACTGCACAAAAAGTTGGGTGGTTCATTTTCTCAACTGCCTCCTTTCTCGTCTGCAATGTAGAATTTTGGCGAGATACAGGACCAAGATGAGCGAGTAAACTAGTTGGATGAAAGTAGTGGCCAAGTTGCTCAAACCTCCCTCAGCACGAGGCCACTATTTGAGGATAAACCTACAAGCAAAGTTCAGATTGTCTGTGCTGCCTCTTATGTACTCGAAAGTTTACTCGTAGAAGCATTAATTTTAGCAAGAAGTACCTCCGACTGAACACCATTTACCAATCTGCAATGTAGAATTTTGGCGAGCTACAGGACCAAGATGAGCCAGTAAACTAGTTGGATGAAAATAGTGGCCAAGTTGCTCAAACCTCCCTCGGCACGAGGCCACTATTTGAGGATAAACCTACAAGCAAAGTTCAGATTGTCTGTCCTGCCTCTTATGTACTCGAAAGTTTACTCGTACAAGCATTAATTTTAGCAAGAAGTACCTCTGACTGAACACCATTTACCAGTCTGTACCCTAGGTAATTAATGTTCGTCCATGGATCATCTTGGTTGTGTTCTCAATCATTTGGATGCATAAACATACTGAACATTTGTATATCTGAATCTTTTTGTGAATTATCTATGAATATTGTTGTGTGATCTATCAATCATTTGGATCCATAGACATGCTGAACTTGTGTATATATGAATCTTTTGAGTTGTTGATAGTGAATGTTGGCTATGAATATGAACATGTCCTGTGAACCTGAGTTTGATATGAATGTTTACCTTTTCTTTGTGCTTGTGCGTGAACTTGTTAGTATGCCTACTGTGGGGTATGTGACGTGTGGGTGTCAACGGCACACCTTCTTCCCGAGAAGAATTGCACCTGCTTTGTTAGGGTAGTAACGGCGCATCAGCTCTTTTTAATCTTTTTGCTCTGTCTTGCCCCCTCCCCCGCTCAACCCCTGCCGTAATGTTTTCGGCCTCAAAACAAACATAGTACTGCGTTGTTTTTGCGGCTTGATGAAAAATCGAGTGCTGGTTTCTGTAGGTTGGCCCGCCCAGCAAATGGGCTGCTGGTCCACCACGGACTGGGAGGCTAAAAATAAAATTTGTATGGTGCAGAGGCAAGTAAAAAAACGCCATCGAGAGCCATCCACTGAAGAACAAAAATCTCTCCTGATGTGCTTCTTCAGTCGTGCCGCCGGCCCCCTCTATAATCCAGTTCGCTCGGGGATCTGGTATCATTTTTTTCCAGAGGGCGAACAAGTATCAGCTAGGCCTAGGTTTTGTATTTTAACATGCGTAGCCCACGACATACGGGTGACAGTGGTTTCAACTTATTTTTTGAGGTCCATACCGGCCTATGGGCTTTTTCTTAAAGATCGGCAGCCCAATGTATTTTTTAACCACATTATATATATTTATATTATTACTATTATCGTATATTTTATAGCGACTTATATATACATTATGAAAACATCCCACGTGTTATTAACTTATAAAAGTAAATGTTTAACAGAAGTTGGCAAGGAAAATCCTGGTTGTTTTTGACTCACACGCAAGGAAAATCCTTGTGATTGCGTACAAAAGCTTGCGAAGATTTTAAGGACCAATGTAATAATAACGCGCTCATTTTTATTTTGAGCAATAACTCGCTAATTTGTTAATTATGTATATAAAAAATGTGCCTCTCTGGTTTATTTTTGATATTAATTGCTCCTTCTAACATAACATTATATATATAACGAGCCCAGCTAATTCGTGTATTTGAAGGAAGTGCAAATGGGCTGGGATTTCTTAGATAATATAAATGGGCCGCATTGACGTGAAATTATTTGTTCACCCAGCCCAGCAAATGGACTGTACATTCTAGAAAACATGGGTTAAATATATGCCACATTTTTGCAGGCTGACATGTGGGCCAATAGGTCGAAGCCTACACAGGGCGTTGTCAACTTGGTCGGCATGCACCTTCAATCTCTCGTCTTCTTCCTCCAGCGTCGCCGGGACCGCCTGGTCCGGCCTCCGGCGGCTAGCGGCTCTGCTTAGCACGCATCGCTGCGAAGCGCTACCCCACCGCCGGCCAGGCTATCCCTCCACCCCTCCACACCTCCTGTTATTCTCCACCGACTGCAGCCCCACTGTTAGGACCGTTTTTTCGGGATATTAATTCCCCAGAAAATGGCCTTTATGCTCACCAGCCCCAGGATTACTGTTAGCTGATGAGGCACCAACTTGATACAAGAATTCCAAACAAGGTACAAAATATGTAGTACAAGACCATTGTGGCCTATGAGTACAACACTTGGTTTCTAGTGGTTGATGGCGGGAGCGGTTTGTGGTTCATCTGCGTCTATGGGACTCCATTTCCCACAAGAACAGCTGACCAGGATAACTCCTATCTTCGCGAGGCTGCTATCATCATTGCGTAGGTTCCGGGGCTGTCTTCGCAATGCTTATCTCCATGCGAGAAATCTGGCCAAGACAATAGCCAGGGATAAGCCAGTGAGTACGCTTGAATGTACTCGCAAAACATTATGAACACGGGTATAATATAATAAGGGATAATCATGCTCCGAAATATATTCTTTGACCATAACGTCTGTCATGAAAAATGCGAAATCCATGATGCACGCATGCGGTTAAACTATGAATATGCAATTACGGGAGTAGGGTTATAGAATGCACAGATCGAGTGTCTGGAGCGATGCCTCGAAAGGATAATAAGATAAATCATGCCTCAGTCGGGCGTCTGGGCGACACCACATAAAGGGCTTATGAATAAAACAAAATAACAAGCATACCACAGTCGGGCGTCTGAGCGACACCACATAAAGGGCTTATGAATAATAAATAAATGACAAACATGCCGCAGTCGGGCGTCTGAGCGACGCCACGTAAAGGGCTTATAAATAATAATAAAAAGACAAACATGCCGCAGTCGGGCGTCTGAGCGACGCCACATAAAGGGCTTATAAAGGATAAATAAATAACAAACATGCCGCGGTCGGGCGTCTGAGCGACGCCACATAAAGGGCTTATAAATAATAATAATAATAATAAATGACAAACATGCCGCAGTCGGGCGTCTGAGCGACGCCACATAAAGGGCTTATAAAGGATAAATAAATAACAAACATGCCGCGGTCGGGCGTCTGAGCGACGCCACATAAAGGGCTTATAAATAATAATCGCAGTGAGTATCCAGGAGGTAGAACCGTCCCAGGGATACTTAATAATTCAAATAATGTAAGTGGTTAGTCCATAATAATAATAAACATAATCCTCATATGTCATAGGTCATAATCAATGTTCTAGTATAGCCGTTTCTCCCTCCGAAGACCGTCCCTATGCTCTAGTTTAGTCGTTTCTCCATCCGAAAACCGTCACTAGACCCATCTCAGGTTGTAGTCCTTACCCATGGACATGGCTATCCGAATAGATATAACCTCTGCAGAGGGGTACTCTTTACCCACGAGTAACGGATTTAATTAGTCCATCGGGACTAATTTCGCCTACGGCCTTTTAGTTGAAAACACGCCTGACCTGCACACACCAGCTTAACTTACCGGTGTCTGGAATCACCCACGACACCTGTCAAGCAAAACTCTAAGTGGGGAGGCTACAACCTCGACGTAGCATGGGATCAAATTTATATCGCACGCTCTAAGGGGTGCCCCCCTCTCGGTCCCAACCGGAAACACCCATGCCCCCGGACCAGGTGGCATGCCTACCGGATGCATCCGGTATCTTCCACCATGGCCTCTCTGTACGGTGTGTGCCTTGGTAAGGGGTTGACAACTTACTGAACCGTACCCTACCTGCGGCAGGGACAAGTGGTAGTACAAAACAAGTAGGGGAAGTTACTGAACAAGACTCGACCTACGGCCGACTCAGGAGGTCCAAGTATTCTCCGAATGATTAGCATAACCAATATATCTCCATTAACAGACAGAATCACCGCTCATCAAACCTCATCATGCCATACCGGACACACTCGTCTGGGGACAAGCTCGTGTCTACCCAAGACCACGACTTTCCCGGCTTCCTGCCAGTATGCATGAAAAGCTTGCGAGGATTATCACTATTACCAGCATATCCATTCTAACAGTAAAGCATCTCCAATATGCACTCATGCGTGTGACTTTATCATTACATAAAAATAACGTATGCTCCAAGTCAAAGTGGTGTTGTAACCGTATCAAAACACCTCACAAAAATATTATGCCAGAGTTCAGAATGCTTGCCTTCAAGAGTGTGCAAGGGGGTGCACTTTTTGAAAGTTTTCTTCTCTCTCCATCTCCTATTTTGAAAAAATATATTCAAATAACAAATGTTTCAAAAACAGTACAAAAATTTGTCCCAAATATTTTTGAAATAAATCTTAAAATAAACTAGATGAAATTTGAGAGAGGTAGGAAAAGGAATCAACTCATTTGGAGTTTTATTTTAAAAGATATAGCCAGTCAAAGTTCTGTTTTTAATAAAAACAGAAAAGAAAACGTTTTCGGAGGGGCTTACGCTTTCTGTTTAGCGAAGACGTATCTTGCGAAATACGCCTCCACTTAAAACACACGTCGGCGGGGGCTGGGTCACTGACAGTGGGTCCAGGGGGGCCACTGGTCAGGTTTGACTATTCTCGTCTCCCTCCTCTGCCTCTGCCCGAACGGAGGCAGGGCTCCGGCGATCGCCATCGATGAACGGCGCCTCTCCGCAGGGTCCTGAGGGCGGGGATGGATCCGTCAGCCCAGGGCGGTCCTTCCGGTGTGCGCTAGGCAGGTGGGGACGGAGGGAGTCGCCGGCGGTGGGCTCCGCGGCGGAGGAGGCTTCGGGAGTGAATGGGGGTTTGGGCTCCGGTGGTTCTTGGTCGTGTTTGAGAGGCTGGGCGGCACCGTGAGGTCGAGGGGAGTGGGATGGTGGTGCTAGATGAGCTGGGGAGGCCTTGCTGGCGACTAGCGGGACCGGAGGAAGGCGGCGGCCGAACCTGCCGGAGGTGGGGGAGATGACCTCATCCGGTCAATCCGCGGCTAGGGGAGCACTAGGGGGATTGCCTGAGATCGCATGAGTGCCCGGAGGAGTTCGGGGGCCTCCTTAAATAGGCGTTCGAGGCTGGTCCCGCGGCGGCCGTGGATAAGAACGTCGGCGACCGTCGTTCTGTAGCCGCAGGGCGACGTGGCAGCGACGAGCGCGTGCCGACGGGCTCCAGGATAAGCTCGAGCTGCTCCAAGGGGCAGCTGGCGCGCGCGGGTGGCTTGGGCGGCGCCGTCCGTGGCAGGAGCTCACTGCCGACGCCGGCGTGCCGCCAAGGGAGCCCTGACCGCGGCGCTGTAGGGCGCCAGGGGTGGCTTGGAGGGTTCTGGCGAGGGGGCGAGGGCAGGGCGTGGCTCTGCAGGCGAGCAAGGGCCAGGGGCGGGACGCGGCGAGGGCGGCAGTGCGACGCGGCGGCTCGGTGCGCGCGCGTGCAAAACATGCGCTCTGGGCGTGCCCAGAGCGCGCACGCCAACTGTTCGGCCAAATGCCAATGCGCGCCACAGGGCTTGGGTGAGGCTGGTAGGTAGCAGACCTAGGCTTGGAGTAGTTAGGATCTTAGTGGACAAGGTTGCTGGGTCAGTGGATCAAGTACACAGTGCAAACTAAAACTCATGTCAAAACTGACTATGCACACCAAGTGTTCGACAGAATGCTAAGTGCATCTAGGCAACTCTTGGAGTGGCCAAAAACTCCATATCAGGGTCTCCCTGGATGTAGGTGATGAAGGCAAGATCATTTGGGCAAAACCAGAAACTTGCTAGTGCAAGTTTTGCAAAACTTCAGTTTTGGACAGAAAGAAAAAGGTCTCATTGCATGCACTTAAAATCCTCCAATGGGTCCACTCTCCTGGACTTAAGGGTTTTGTAGGGAGGGCTACAAGCAGGAAAAAGCTCATGGGCACTAGAGCAAAAATAAAATAGGGTTGCAGTACAAATCACCAAACTGGACCAGAATGAAAAAGGGGTTGATTCACTCAAATTTTTCAAAGAACATCACTGGGTTTTAGTATAAAGTTGAATTATATGCATCTACTGACATCTCCAAACACTAGGAAGAATTTTTAAAGGAATATTTAAATAGGTTGCAGTGCAAAAATACCTACTGGACCAGATTTGAAAAGTTGATGTAGAGCTCAAAATCTCCAATAACCAAAAGCTATTTTTGCATAAAAGTGATGTGGAAACATCACATGACATCCCCAAATTTTGGTGAAATTTTTAAATGCACTAATCAAATGGTTGCAGTGCAACAGAGACTCCAAATTCATGAAAAATCATTTTAAAAGAATAAAGCTCAGGGAAAAGCAAATCTTGCAATTAAATCCACTGATAAGGAATTGTTTCATAGAGAGAGTATACAAGTCCAATAATACTTTTGGAAAGTTCCCACTTGAGGTAAAAACCCACAATATCAAAAGGTAAATCTAGACAAATGGGAAAGTTTAATTTCCTGGAAAAATTTTAATTAATAAAACAAGGTCAAAAATTTGGGGTGTCACACCCACGCCGCACCAGAACCAGTTATAACCCTTCTCCTCCACTCAATCTGCGACTCCACTGCCGCGTCTTCCCATCTCCGAGTCGTTCCCGTCCGGGGCCTCGCCGTTGTCCACCGCCTCGCTGCGCTCGGTGCGGCGTGGTCAACAAACGAGAGTCGTCGGAAGAGGATTGTACGTGGAGAGCCTGACGGCTCGGACCCACGAGGTCCATGGTCGCATGCAAGGAAAGTTCCTCCTTATTAAGCTGAAAAAAATGTTTCCTCCACCTGACAGCTGGGACCCACCGGCTGTATCTTCGCACGGAAGGAAGTGCCCCCTTGTTATGTGAAAAAAATTATTCCTCCCGTTGACAGCTGGGACCCGTCAGATTTGGTGGCTGACTTGTGGGCCTGCTAAGCGGACGTGTACGCATGGCTTTGTCAACTTAATCAACAAATGATTCTAGCAGCTGGACCGTTGGATGTTAATCCAACAACCGTGCTCCTTCTTCAACCTCTGTTCTTGCTCCTGTCTCCCGTGGGCGGCACCGCGGCTGTGCTGCCGCGCACCCGAACCAGTCAAGTTTCCCACTCCTCTCCATCTGCGACTCCACTGCCCCGTCTTCCCCATATCCGGGTTGTTCCAGTCTGGGGCCTCGCCGTCGTCCACCGGCCTTTGGTGCGCTCGGCACGGTATGGTCAACGTGGTCAACAACCGAGAGTCATCGGAACATGACTGTACGTGAGAGGCTGACAGTGGGGACGCACCATGCCCATGGACGCATGCATGCAACGGAACGCGGCGTGGTCAACGTGGTCAAGGAACGACTTCCATCAGAAGTATACTGTACGTGGAGAGGCTGACAGCTGGGTCCACAGCCGCAGCAAAGAAGTGCCTCCTTATTACACGGAAAATAATGATTCCTCCACCTAACAGCAGGGACCCACCGGACGGGCCGCCGTATTTTGTGAAAAAAAACGTTTCCCCCCTGAGTGCTGGGACCCACCGGACGGGTCACCGTATTTCGTGAAAAAAAGATTTCCCCCGCTGTCAGCTCGGACCCACCGGAGGTGCCTCCTTATTATGCACAAAAAAATGAATACTCCCCCTGCTAGTTGGGACCCACCTTGGTGGGAGGCTGACTTGTGGGCCTACTAAGTTGACGGGGACGGAGTGCTTTGTCAACTTAGTCAATATGAACGATTCTAGCTCCAGTGACCGTACGATGTCCATCCAACGGCCATAGTGCTTCTTCAACCTAAGGTCTTGTTGCTCTAGCCGCCCAAAGCAGCGCCGGTCATGCCGCATGCTCCTACCTCCCGTGGCCGGCTGTGCTGCCGCGGAGGCCTCACCGCCCCCTACTATTCCCGCCGCTGGCCAGGCCATCCCTCTACTCACCCACACCCCCTATTATTCTGTGGCGACGGCAGCCTCACACCGCAGCCAAACCAGTGAACCCTCGTACTCCTCTCCGTGCGGGCTTCCATTGCCGCGTCTTCCCCGGCTCCGCGTCGTCCCCTTCCTAGGCCTCGCCGTCGTCCACCGCCCTGGTGCTCTCGGCGTTGCATGGTCAACGTGGTCAAGGAACGGCTTCCATCGGACGTGGACTATACGTGGAGAGGCTGACAGCTGGGTCCACGACGACAGCAAGGAAGTGCCTCCTTATTATGCGGAAAATAATGATTCCTCCACCTGCCAGCAGGGACCCACCGAACGGGCCACCGTATTTCGCGAAAAAAATGTTTCCCCCCGACTACTGGGACCCATCGGACGGGCCACCGTATTGCGCGAAAAAAACATTCCCCCCGCTGTCAGCTCGGACCCACCGGAAGTGCTTCCTTATTACGCACAAAAAAATGAATACCCCCCCTGCTGGTTGGGACCCACCTTGGTGGGAGGCTGACTTGTGGGCCTACTAAGTTGACTGGGACGGAGTGCTTTGTCAACTTAGTCAATATGAACGATTCTAGCTCCAGTGACCGTACGATGTCCATCCAACGGCCGTAGTGCTTCTTCAACCTCTGGTCTTGTTGCTCCAGCCGCCCAAAGCAGTGCCGGTCGTGCCGCATGCTCCTACCTCCCGTGGCCGGCTGTGCTGCCGCGGAGGCCTCACCGCCCCCTACTATTCCCACCGTTGGCCAGGTCATCCCTCTACTCACCCACACCCCCTGTTATTCTGCGGCGACGGCAGCCTCACACCGCAGCGAACCAGTGAACCCTCGTACTCCTCTACGTATGGGCATCCACTGCCGCGTCTTCCCCGGCTCCGCGTCGTCCCCTTCCTAGGCCTTGCCGTCGTCCACCGCCCTGGTGCTCTCGGCGTGGCGTGGTCAACGTGGTCAAGGAACAGCTTCCATCGGACGTGGACTGTACGTGGAGAGGCTGACAGATCGGTCCATAGCCCCAGCAAGGAAGTGCCTCCTTATTACGCGCAAAATAATTATTCCTCCACCTAACAGCGGGGACCCACCGGACGGGCCACCGTATTTC
The DNA here is from genome assembly GCF_018294505.1 of Triticum aestivum. Classification (NCBI taxonomy): domain Eukaryota; kingdom Viridiplantae; phylum Streptophyta; class Magnoliopsida; order Poales; family Poaceae; genus Triticum; species Triticum aestivum. The sequence continues at coordinate 383,375,105 of NC_057802.1, read as the reverse complement.
ACGAAAAAAACATTTCCCCCTGACTGCTGGGACCCACCAGCTACATCTTCGCACGCATGGAAGTGCGTCCGGGCAAAAAAACGATTCGCCCCCCTGACTGCTGGGACCCACCAGCTACATCTTCGCAGGCAAGGAAGTGCCTGACACTCGAGACCCACCTGGTCGAAGCGTACGTAGCGTTGTCATTCTGGTCGCGAACGTGTATGTACATACTGGTCGATGTAGAGGCGCGCACATGTCGTAGTAGAGGCGCGCACGTAGCATGTACACGTACGTACAGCGGCCAGTGTGCAAGAAAGAAAATACGACCACGTACGTACATACGGGCAGGGTCTCGAACGCCTACTCGCGCATACGAACGACCAGGGCTTGTGTACATGGCTGGGTCGGAACGGAGAAACAGCGTCATCGTCGTGTTCATGGGGAGCCAACCGGCTGGGTTGGAACGGAATGCGTCGTCGTGTTCATCGGGAGGGCTTGGACGGAACAGCCGATGGAAACGAGGCCTGGCATACCGCAGAACGGAGGAAACGGCCTTGTGTTCGACCGGCCACGTTCGAAACGGGATCCTGTTCGTCGGGAGGGGTCTGGCGTACCGCAAAATGGAGGAAACGGACCTCGTACGGTCGAAACGGGGGTCCTGTTGATCGGGAGGGGTGTGGCGTACCGCAAAACGAAGGAAACGGACTTGTGTTGGAGCGCTACGGTCGAGCCGGGGGTCCTGTTCATCGGGAGGGATGTGGCGTACCGCAAAACGGGACTCCACGGGATACTGTTCATCTCCACCGTCGACCGCCTCCAGCCTCCACGGGCTACTGTTCATCCACCGTCGACCTCCTCCAACCTCCACCTGCGATTGTTCATCCACGGGCTCCTGTTCATCCAGCCTCCACCGCGTGCTACTCCATCGGCTACTGTTCAACCAGCCCTCTCCACGGGCTCCTGTTCAACCACCCCTCCACGGGCTACTGTTCATCCTGCCCTCCACCGTCTACTGTTCATCCTCGGGGTGGTCCTGTTCATCCTGCCCTCCACGGGGTCCTGTTCATCCAACCCCAACCGGCTCGAACGATCGGGGTCCTATTCATCCACCCCCACCGGGAACTGTTCATCCAAACCCCCCAGCAACGCTCACTGTTCATCCAGAGGCAAC
>NC_057802.1:383328960-383373599 GCF_018294505.1 Triticum aestivum | reverse complement strand
AGCAGCAGTAGCGCAGGAATCACTCGATCGGGTTCAGTTAACAGCCATCGATCGATCGCTCGGGTTCAGTAACGCGTAGCCTGCTGTGCAATCGCTCGGGTTCAGTTAGAGCCCAACGCCTCGCACACACGCGCGTACGTACGAGAGAAACGTGCATCGCTCGGCCCCCGACCACCCACCGTAACCGGGGACTCCCCGATATTTTCCGCGCCCTCGCTTCTACCACAGTTTTTTCCATCATGGACGGCCCAAAGAATGTCATGCAGCTGCGGCTCCGGCCCGCCCAGGATGAAAAGCCCATTTTCTGTCATGATTTTTTGTCATAGAAGTAGGACCCCACCACATCTATGATGATACCGTGTTTTGTCACAATTATCGTCATAGAAGTGTCATAAGTATGACAGAAAAGATTTTCGTTCAGCCCATAATGTCACGGATGTGTCTTTTTTTTATAGTGCACTTGGGTCCTAGTGACAAGCATTAAGCATAGCAAAGTCATAACAACATCAATCTCAGAACATAGTGGATACTAGGGATCAAGCCCTAACAATACTAATTCGATTACATAACAAATCTCATCCAACCCATCACCGTCCAGCAAGCCTACGAAGGAATTACTCACTCCCGGCGGTGAGCATCATGGAATTGTTTATGGGGGATGGTTGATGATGACGACGGCGTCGAATCCCCCTCTCCGGAGCCCAGAACGGACTCCATATCAGCCCTCCCGATGAAGAACATGAGGTGGCGGCGGCTCTGTATCATAATATGCAATGATTCTTTCTCTCTGATTTTTTTCTAGATGAATATGTACTTATGAAGTTGGAGTTAGGGTTGCCGGAGTTGCCAGGGGCCCACAAGCCTGCCAAAAAACATTATCCAAAAAGTTTATTAGCCCTCGAAGCAAAGTACTACTACGCATGCCCCTAGGGGATAGATTTGTAGGGAAAGACCATCGCTTGTCCCCAATCACCACTCATAAGGAAGACAATCAATAATAAATCATGCTCAAACTTCTTAGAATAACTAGAGATTATACATGCATGCTCCAGGAATCACAAACCATAACACCAATATTCTTACTAAACCACAATCATTCACTAGTACCTTGTGACGCCCTCGATTCAATCGTACACTAATCATACACGCAAATGTGTACGATCAAGATCAAGGACTCACGGGAAGATATCACAACACAACTCTAGACACAAATTAAAATAATACAAGCTTTATATTACAAGCCATGGGCCTCGAGGGCTCGAATACATAAGCTCGAATACACAAGGGTCAGCGGAAGCAACAATATCTGAGTACAGACATAGGTTAGACAAGTCTGCCTTAAGAAGGCTAGCACAAAAGCAACATCGATCAAAAAGGCAAGGCCTCCTGTCTGGGAGCCTCCTAACTACTCCTGGTCATCAGCGGCCTCCATGTAGTAGTAAGCACCCTCGTGGTAGTAGTAGTCGTCGTCGAAGGTGGCATGTGGCTCCTGGTGTAGGATCGAAAGTATGTCTAGAGGGGTGTGATTAGACTACTTGACCAAATAAAAATCTGGCCTTTTCCCAATTTTAGTTCTTGGCATATTTTAGCAACTTTGCACAAGTCAAGTAATCAACCTACACATGCAATTCTAAGATTATAGCAGCGGAAAGTAAAACAATTGCATATGAAGATAAAGGGAGGAGTTTGGGAGAGCAAACGCAATGTTGACACGGAGATTTTTTATCCGTGGTTCAGATAGGTGGTGCTATCGTACATCCACGTTGATGGAGACTTCAACCCACGAAGGGTAACGGTTGCGCGAGTCCACGGAGGGCTCCACCCACGAAGGCTCTACGAAGAAGCAACCTTGTCTATCCCACCATGGCCGTCGCCCACGAAGGACTTGCCTCACTCGGGTAGATCTTCACGAATTAGGCGATCTCCTTGCCCTTACAAACTCCTTGGTTCAACTCCACAATCTTGACGGAGGCTCCCAAGAAACTCATTAAGCAACACCTCACCCCCTCTTGATAGTATTGGCTTTTCCTATGGACTCAATGTGATCTTGGATCACTAAAATGAAAAATGTAGAGTCTTGTGCTTTGAGGTTGAGCCAATCCTTTTGTCCTTAGAATTGTGAGGGGTCCACTTTCTAATCCATGCCATGCCAATCATTGAGCTTTCCTGAAATATTTATCTTGAAATAGCATTAGCTCAATGAGCTATATGTTGTAAGGAATTACCAAAACCACCCAGGGATAGTTGCACTTTCACCTGGGCTCCACCATCTGGTTGCAGCATCCGAGAAGAATGGAAAGAGGTGGAAAAAGGGGATCAAAGCAACCGTGAGTACTCATCCAAATTACTCGCAAGAAAGGATCTACACTACATATGCATCGGTGTTAATGAAATGGGTAGTATATGTGGACTGAACTGCAGAATGCCAGAAGAGAAGGGGAAAGCCTAGCCTATCGAAGACTAGCATCTTCAAGCAGCTCCAAGCATCTTGCAGCATCAGAAGAGATAAGAGTGGCATGGTATAATAATAGCAAGTATGTTGTAACATTAGCGCCCAGAGATCACTTCCTCGACTCCCTGCGACAAAACAATCCCGGAGCCATCATTTACATTACATGCCTCAGCATCAAGTTCTAGTTGTATCGATCGGGATACAACTCTGAGTGTCCGTTACCATAGGACAGGCTATCGATACATGTTTTCTTCCCTGCAGGGGTGCACCAACTTACCCACCACGCTCGATTAACTCCGGCCGGACACACTTTCCTGGGTCATGCCCGGCCTCGGCCAAACAATACGCCGCAACCCGACCTAGGCTAGATAGAGAGGTCAGCACGCCGGACTAAACCTATGCCCCCATGGGTCTTGGGCCATCACCCCGAGAACTCCTGCACGTTGCGAACGTGGCCGGTGAGCAGACCTAGCTACCTCCTTAAAAAGGCAGGTGCTTACCAGTCCAACCCGGCGCGCGCCGCTCAGTCGCATGACGTCTATTAAGCCGCGGCTGATGCATACGACGCAGAATGCCTATACTATGCCCACGTGATGGTTAGTGCTATCAGGCCAGAGGCCCCTCAGATCAAATATCCAAACCATTATTGTTTGGTAGTGCGGTCACGAGCAGAGACTCACGAAAGATGTGACCCCGTCGCCCCGTCTCGAGGACTTGCGGCAAGGGCTAAGAATGCCCGGCCACGCCTCGTATTCAACTCTCGGGTACCCTCCAGGTCAACCCGTCTCCACATCACTCGCGGGCACCCCTCAGGGTCGACCCGCCTTTCCAAGTAACAGTTGTAAAGTCCAAGTACCCGTGTGTCCAAACACCAAGGGGAAACCCCGAGGAACCACCCTCGATGGATTCCACTCGATGTACTCATCAAGGTGAACGTAGGAGGAACCACCCTCGAGGTTCACACTTGAGGGGTTGCACGACAGAGCCGTATCGAAAGTGGTTAAGGAGGAACCACCCTCGATGACCACGACCAAATAGCTACACTACAGGATTAACATCAGAAGTGCTGATGAGGTGTCACCCTCGGCACTAGATAGTAACTCTGCAGAGTCGTACAACTAAGGGGGGTGATGTGCGGTCCGGGGCCTGGTCTTCGATCCCGTTGATCGGGTCTTCGAACATAAAGCGGGGCAACTGGGACAAGGTGGGGGTCACTGGTGGATCACTAACCAACCTATACTAAGCAGTTTAGGATAAGCAGGTAAGGTAACAATAAGCAGGTTACAAAAGTAGGCTATGCATCAGAATAGGAGCAAACAATAACAGTAGCAAAATCTAATGCAAGCATGAGAGAATGGAATGGGCGATATCGGGATGATCAAAGGGGGGGCTTTCCTGGAAGCTCTGCTGAAAAGGGAGAAGTGTCGTCGGTTACGTAGTCGATCACAGGGGCATCATCGGTCTCGGGGTCTACCGGAGAGAAGAGGGGGGAGAAACAGTAAATACAGAGCAAACAGAGGTACCACTAAGCATGACATGACGAAAAGCAGAACTAGGGTCGACCTAACGTAGTACTGCACGATATAGGTGAAGGGGGAATTCAACCGAGAATGTTTTCCCGGTTCCAGTCCTGTGTCAAACAGATGATCGGAGGGGGAATGTTCCATGTTCAGCATGCTTGGGGCATGTGACAGATGAACGGACCGCCGTGTAGAAAACATTTTCATCGGAGCTACGGTTTAATTACTATGATTTTTGCAAGTTTAAAACATATTCTGAAATTATTTATATTAACAGAAATGGAATATGACATGAGCATGACAGGTTGATGACGTCATCAGTCAACAGAGCGGCTGACCAGGTCAAACCTGACCAGTGGGGCCACTAGGACCCACATGTCAGCCTCTATTAGCTTAATAGTGGATTAAACTAATCTAACAGGGTTAATTAGGGGTGTGGGCCCCATTATTCAGTGACTAACTAGTGATTAAATCTAATTAACAGATTAATTAACATTTTATTTATTTATAAAACCTGCTTAAATAAAGCGGGGCCCACGTGTCAGTGGCACTGGGCTGCGCAGTCAGCATGTTGACTGGGTCAACCCAGTCAACGGGGCCTGCGGGCGGTGACCCAGGGGTGGCCCCAGGTGTGCCATGTTGGCGACCGGTGCCGGAGTTGCGCCGGCGAGCTCTCCGCGGCTGCGAGTTCGCCGGAGAGGCTCGGATTTTCGCTACAGAGCGCCAAAACGCGCGCTTTCACCTGCGTTCGAACGCTGACGGTGCCGCGCGTCGAGTGGTGGCGGTAGTGCAACTGGACTTGGCCGGAATCGGCGCCGGTGACGAGCAGAGGCTGCGACACGTATGGGTGCTCGACGGAAACGGCGCTACGGCGTGAAGCAGCTCGAACGGAAGGGCTAGGCGTGCTCTATGCAGTGCGGCAAGCACGTTGGGCACTAGCCCATGACCAAAAGGTCACCGGAGACTCGCTGGGGATGAGATCCGCGACGATGCATTCGGGCGCTCGTCGGGGATAGGGCTAGAGGGCACGGTAGGATGCGTGCGCGCGCGCGTTGCGTTGCTGGAAGCACCAGGAGCACGGTGTTGTGCTCGGGCGAGCATGACGGCGGCTGTGGCGACGGCCACGAGCTCGTCGGCGTCGGCGCGTTCGGTCGCTGCGGAGGAAGTAGCTAGCAAGCGTGCGAGAGCGACTAGAGAAATGGGGAAGGAAGAGGAGCTCACCGAGCGGCACACATGGTGGCCCTTGGAGGATTAGTAGCAGCAGAGGAACAGGAAGCGACCAGGGATTGGGAGTGGGCCGGCCTAGCTGGGCCAGTTGGCTCGGGCCAGGCACTGTGCTCTTGGCCCAGTGCACAGTGGCCTGTGCTCTTTCTCTTTTTTTATATGATCTTTTGTTTATTTAACAGAGATAGAAATGGAATTATTTGGTCAACTATTTCACTTAGGAAAAATTTGGGAGGTGTCCCATTAAATCCCTGGTGATTATAGACAGTGCCGCAAATATTTTGGAGACCAGAAGGATTCATTTGGTATTTTTCATAAATAGGATAGGATTTAAAAATGTTGAATTGGTGTTGTTATAATTGCTAAGGCTCATCTTTGCACAAAAGTGATGTTGTGTTCCTTAACAAATAATTGTTATGGAATTTTTGACAAATTATGAACATTTTTCCAGCAACTTTTGAGCAACTTCAAACTTCACTTGAATTTGAATTGACTGGAATTTCAAATGGGATATTGAACAAAGGTGATTAAGCACTGTTTGAAAAAATGATTAGTTTAATCACAGAGGGTTACTGTTGCATGACACTGGGGGTGTTACAAATCTCCTCCACTACAAGAAATCTCGTCCCGAGATTAAGAGGTGGAGCAAGGGGAAAAGGATTGGTTACGAAATTCTAACGGATCTTCTTTTCTTGATGCTCTCATCGAAGAGGTTGAACCATAACGTTGATGTCTTCAATTCACTGCATCAGGGCATCATGATGAAGTCCTCGTCCTTTCTTCGGAAACTCCGTCGTACTTACGAATAGGGTATAAGGGGGGAAACTAAAAGGACGGATGTCTGAAAGGATTGGCATCCGGTAATTATCTCAAGGAAGGAGAGTTTAGAAGCACCAGGAAACAAATCGAGAGTGCTATAAGGAGGTTCAACAAGTTTCAACCAGGTAGGCATCAAGCTGATGCCTATAACAGGTGATGAAGGGGTTCAGAGCAATGAGGAATGATGTTGCCTCTGATACCAGAATGAATCATGGTAAGGAAGTTAGCTCGTGAATTACATACGAAGCCAGGTGCAAAGAATATTTCGAAATCAAGGTTGTACAGAAGAGTCAGGTTTCGATCCTGTGAAACTGTGGGTTATGGGCCCACCTTATGTGTTCAGAGTAGGGAGAGCGGCGACATCTTGCACGGATATGATAGCAAGGCATGTCATAGGATAGCATGTCAGTTATGTTGGCATCAACGTTGGTACCAATGTTGGAAATATGCCCTAGAGGCAATAATAAATTGGTTATTATTATATTTCCTTGTTCATGATAATCGTTTATTATTCATGCTAAAATTGTATTGATAGGAAACTCAGACACATGTGTGGATACATAGACAACACCATGTCCCTAGTAAGCCTCTAGTTGACTAGCTCGTTGATCAATAGATGGTTATGGTTTCCTGACCATGGACATTGGATGTCGTTGATAACGGGTTCACATCATTAGGAGAATGATGTGATGGACAAGACCCAATCCTAAGCCTAGCACAAGATCGTGTAGTTCGTTTGCTAAGAGCTTTTCTAATGTCAAGTATCATTTCCTTAGACCATGAGATTGTGCAACTCCCGGATACCGTAGGAATGCTTTGGGTGTACCAAACGTCACAACGTAACTGGGTGGCTATAAAGGTGCACTACAGGTATCTCCGAAAGTGTCTGTTGGGTTGGCATGAATCGAGACTGGGATTTGTCACTCCGTGTAAACGGAGAGGTATCTCTGAGCCCACTCGGTAGGACATCATCATAATGTGCACAATGTGACCAAGGAGTTGATCACGGGATGATGTGTTACGGAACGAGTAAAGAGACTTGCCGGTAACGAGATTGAACAAGGTATCGGGATACCGACGATCGAATCTCGGGCAAGTAACATACCGATAGACAAAGGGAATTGTATACGGGATTGATTGAATCCTCGACATCGTGGTTCATCCGATGAGATCATGGAGGAGCATGTGGGAGCCAACATGGGTATCCAGATCCCGCTATTGGTTATTGACCGGAGAGTCGTCTCGGTCATGTCTGCATGTCTCCCGAACCCATAGGGTCTACACACTTAAGGTTCGATGACGCTAGGGTTATAGAGATATTAGTATGCGGTAACCCGAAAGTTGTTCGGAGTCCCGGATGAGATCCCGGACGTCACGAGGAGTTCCGAAATGGTCCGGAGGTAAAGATTTATATATGGGAAGTCTTGTTTTGGTCGCCGGAAAAGTTTCGCGCATTATCGGTATTGTACCGGGAGTGCCGAAAGGGGTCCGGGGGTCCACCTGCCCCGGGGGGGCACATGGGCTGTGGGGTGTGCGCCTTGGCCTATATGGGCCAAGGGAACCAGCCCCAAGAGGCCCATGCGCCAAGAGATAAGATAAAGGGAGAGTCCTAAAGGGGGAAGGCACCTCCGAGGTGCCTTGGGGAGGATGGACTCCTCCCTGGCCGCACCCTTCCTTGGAGGAAGGGCCAAGGCTGCGCCCCCCCCCCCCTCTCCCTTGGCCCTATATATAGTGGGGGGAAGGGAGGGCAGCATAACCTAAGCCCTGGCGCCTCCCTCTCCCTCCCGTGACACATCTCCCTCCTCCCGCAGCGCTTGGAGAAGCCCTGTTGGAATCCCGCTACTTCCACCACCACGCCATCGTGCTGCTGGATCTCCATCAACCTCTCCTTCCCCCTTGCTGGATCAAGAAGGAGGAGACGTCGCCAACCGTACGTGTGTTGAACGCGGAGGTGTCGTTCGTTCGGCGCTAGGATCATCGGTGATTTGGATCACGACGAGTACGACTCCATCAACCCCGTTCTCTTGAACGCTTCCGCTCGCGATCTACAAGGGTATGTAGATGCACTCCTTCCCTCTCATTGCTAGTAAACTTCATAGATTGATCTTGGTGATGCGTAGAAAATTTTGAATTTCTGCTACGTTCCCCAACAGGGTGAGGGACAAAGAGAACCATTTTCCTGCTCGTTCGAACGAGGCGGACCATTAGGCAAATTTCTCGTCCATCGGTGGTTACCGGAATGTCATCAACAATAATAACAGGGTCACACTGACAGAGTTGTAGACCAAGGTGTTTTCATAGGAAGAGACTTAATATTGCTTAGGTCATATAGACCACAAGAAAGGTTAAACAACCAATGGAAAGTAAAAATGTGTTTCACACAAGAATTGGGAGTATATCCTTCCTAAAGAAAAGCGAAGCATGATATACATGATAGGACATTAAGTGCAAAAGTATTTAGATAAAGGGGCGAGCAAAGAATTAGGATGTTACCCATATAACGGTGTTTGGATAATAGATCAAGAAGCATTTAGCATTTCTCTTCAAATGTTTGTGTTGATATTCGGAATACCACAGTCATGCTTCGAGATAGCACTGATATGGTGTTTCAATTAAGGATTGGGTCTGTAGATCATAAGAGCTTCAAAGGAACATTTCCAAGATTATCTCGGAACATAAGGTATAACCAAACACAATCAGGTCTGTGTTGGCAGGAAGTCAAGGACGTTGTCGATGATAACACAATCATCGAGGGGTGAGGATGGTATTTCTCATCATGAATTCGATTGATATCCTGAAACAGGTCAGTATATTGATGGGGATCACGACATATTTTGTCGAGGTACTATGAAGAGGCCATCGAACAGTGATGACATCAAGCAAAAGGAATGATGAAGCGAAAGGTTATTGGAACCATGGATGCGACACAAGCTCGAAATCAAGCTTGTTGTTTAAGGTGAAATGATCAGATGAGGAAGATCGGCGTAAGCTTACCTCGTCGTCGAAAGTTGTGCTCCAGGAACAAGAACAGGGTAGCATAGTTAAAATTAGCTCGATGATGATATAGCCGATTAGGCTAGGAATGATGTGATGGAGTATCATTCCAATGAGAATTCACAAGAGGTAGTGCAATGACACAACATCCTTGAGATAACAGGGGGCAATACTCGAGGTAGATCAAAATAGAGGTTGGACAGATGAAATGATCTGCAGAAGACAAGTATTTTAACTTGTCCGGGAAATGGAATCAAGGGGAAAATATGGTCGGAACCACGATTGCAAAGAATCAATTTATAGATGCAAGATGAGCTTATACCAAGGGAACATTTGATTATAAGAGAAGCTTCCATGATAAGATCTACATCGTGTCTATGGGCATGAACACAAAGTTCAAGGTCAACTCCCACTTCTTCAATGCATAAACTCTCATTTACTTCCCGCTTTTGACAAAGTTGTAGTGTAGAAAAAAATCCGGCGTAACACCAGTCGAGTATGACCCATAGGAATTTTCGGGTTCAAACAAATTAGGGAAAGCACTGTTTAACCCGTTGGGGCATCTTAGGAAGATTTGCAAAAACTTCAGAGGTAATTAACTCAAGCTCGGAAGCAGAGCATGGTTGACAAAGCAGAGAATACAATTTACCAAAGGCAATATGTATCAGGGCAAGAGCGCACAAAATTTTGAATATGAAGGACACTGCCGGATAATAATCCAACAAAGGATTCAGCGGTCCTCAATGGATCTGATGTGAGTATCAGTACTCAACCAGAAGAAGGAAAGAATGCCAAGGCATTGGATTATAGAAGCATCTGAATAATTCGATGCTTAAATGCAAAGAAATTATGATTTCCAAATCAAGGGATCAGAAGCAAATTCTCTGATAAAGGACGGATAAGTTGTATAGACTTAGGGTTACAATCGTCGGCAATTGATTGGTCGAGAACCAGCTAATGTTCAAAAAGATGTCTGAGCCGGAAAGATCATTTGAAAGGATCAACTAATGATTGTGCACATTCGCTCACATGTTGAATCAATAAGAACAAAATGACGGTGTCAAAGGATACTGATGAATATTGCTAGACATATGGGAAGCATCCATAATGCAAGCATACAAGAATTTGCAGAGCAATAGTTTGAAGAGGATTCTCGGAAGATTGAATAGTCTTTCAAAGAATCTTGTGAAGCATACGAATAACTGGGGATGAACGGATACTCGACAAGTGCGAGGAATTATCCGTAGGGGTATTCATGTGGTAAAGAACTGCAAAGCAGTAAGCTCAAAGGATTCTCGAGGCAACGGAGAGTATTTCGGGGTATCTTGTAATAACAAGAGCAACAGGGAATGATCGTATAAGGATATATCGGTGGTAGGGAATTGCAAAAGCGATGGGCACAAAGTCTCAAGAGAACATCGTAGAGTATCTTCAGAATCTTCTAGTGCAGCAGGCGATCATCTGTAAAAAAGGGGCTCTCCGGAGGAATTAGTTACGAGAACCTAGAGTTAGAGTTAGCAAAATCGTTTAACCCGGATGGAAGAGAGATCAAAGTCCCAGAGTATAGACGAGGAGTAAAAGATCCTAATACCACCCATATGGCGACGTGGGCCCGTAAGCCTCACGGCCATGTTAGTAAAAGTTTTGTAGTGACTAGACTCAACTTCGGCCAAGGAGTTGGAAAGGGGGATTCCTACAGGCAGTCGGCTCCGATACCAACTTGTGACACCCTCGATTTAATCATACACTAATCATACATGCAAATGTGTACGATCAAGATCAAGGACTCACGGGAAGATATCACAACACAACTCTAGACACAAATTAAAATAATACAAGCTTTATATTACAAGCCATGGGCCTCGAGGGCTCGAATACACAAGGGTCAGCGGAAGCAGCAATATCTGAGTACAGACATAGGTTAGACAAGTCTGCCTTAAGAAGGCTAGCACAAAAGCAACATCGATCGAAAAGGCAAGGCCTCCTGTCTGGGAGCCTCCTAACTACTCCTGGTCGTCGGCGGCCTCCACGTAGTAGTAAGCACCCTCGTGGTAGTAGTAGTAGTAGTCGTCGAAGGTGGCGTGTGGCTCCTGGGCTCCACCATCTGGTTGGAGCATCCGAGAAGAATGGAAAGAGGTGGAAAAAGGGGATCAAAGCAACCGTGAGTACTCATACAAAGTACTCGCAAGCAAGGATCTACACTACATATGCATCGGTGTTAATGAAATGGGTAGTATATGTGGACTGAACTGCAGAATGCCAGAAGAGAAGGGGAAAGCCTAGCCTATCGAAGACTAGCAGCTCCAAGCATCTTGCAGCATCAGAAGAGATAAGAGTGGCATGGTATAATAATAGCAAGTATGTTGTAACATTACGGCCCAGAGATCACTTCCTCGACTCCCTGCGAGAAAACAATCCCGGAGCCATCATTTCCATTACATGCCTCAGCATCAAGTTCTAGCTGTATCGATCGGGATACAACTCCGAGTGTCCGTTACCGTAGGACAGGCTATCGATACATGTTTTCGTCCCTGCAGGGGTGCACCAAATTACCCACCACGCTCGATTAACTCTTGCCGGACACACTTTCCTGGGTCATGGCCGGCCTCGGCCAAACAATACGCCGCAACCCGACCTAGGCTAAATAGAGAGGTCATCACGCTGGACTAAACCTATGCCCCCAGGGGTCTTGGGCCATCGCCCCGAGAACTCCTACACGTTGCGAACGCGGCCGGTGAGCAGACCTAACTACCTCCTTAAAAGGCAGGTGCTTACCAGTCCAACCCGGCGCCCGCCGCTCAGTCGCATGACGTCTATTAAGCTGCGGCTGATGCATACGACGCAGAACGCCCATACTATGCCCACATGATGGTTAGTGCTATCAGGCCAGAGGCCCCTCAGATCAAATATCCAAACCGTTATTGTGTTGGTAGTGCGGTCATGAGGAGAGACTCACGAAAGATGTGACCCCGTCGCCCCGTCTCGAGGACTTGCCGCAAGGGCTAAGAATGCCCGGCCACGCCTCGTATTCAACTCTCGGGTACCCTCCAGGTCAACCCGTCTCCACATCACTCGCGGGCACCCCTCAGGGTCGACCCGCCTTTCCAAGTAACAGTTGTAAAGTCCAAGTATCCGTGTGTCCAAACACCAAGGGGAAACCCCGAGGAACCACCCTCGATGGATTCCACTCGATGTACTCATCAAGGTGAACGTAGGAGGAACCACCCTCGAGGTTCACACTTGAGGGGTTGCACGACAGAGTCGTATCGAAAGTGGTTAAGGAGGAACCACCCTCGATGACCACGACCAAATAGCTACACTACAGGATTAACATCAGAAGTGCTGATGAGGTGTCACCCTCGGCACTAGATAGTAACTCTGCAGAGTCGTACAACTAAGGGGGGGTGATGTGCGGTCCGGGGCCTGGTCTTCGATCCCGTTGATCGGGTCTTCGAACATAAAGCGGGGCAACTGGGACAAGGTGGGGGTCACTGGTGGATCACTAACCAACCTATACTAAGCAGTTTAGGATAAGCAGGTAAGGTAACAATAAGCAGGTTACAAAAGTAGGCTATGCATCAGAATAGGAGCAAACAATAACAGTAGCAAAATCTAATGCAAGCATGAGAGAATGGAATGGGCGATATCGGGATGATCAAAGGGGGGGCTTGCCTGGAAGCTCAGCTGAAAAGGGAGAAGTGTCGTCGGTTACGTAGTCGATCACAGGGGCATCATCGGTCTCGGGGTCTACCGGAGAGAAGAGGGGGGAGAAACAGTAAATACAGAGCAAACAGAGGTACCACTGAGCATGACATGACGAAAAGCAGAACTAGGGTCGACCTAACATAGTACTGCACGATATAGGTGAAGGGGGAATTCAACCGAGAATGTTTTCCCGGTTCCAGTCCTGTGTCAAACAGATGATCGAAGGGGGAATGTTCCATGTTCAGCATGCTAGGGGCATGTGACAGATGAACGGACCGCGTATTCGAATTCGTCTCGTTTTTCTGAGCAACTTTCATGTAGAAAACATTTTCATCGGAGCTACGGTTTAATTACTATGATTTTTGCAAGTTTAAAACATATACTAAAATTATTTATATTAACAGAAATGGAATATGACGTGAGCATGATAGGTTGATGATGTCATCAGTCAACAGAGCGGCTGACCAGGTCAAACCTGACCAGTGGGGCCACTGGGACCCACATGTCAGCCTCTATTAGCTTAACAGTGGATTAAACTAATCTAACAGGGTTAATTAGGGGTGTGGGCCCCATTATTCAGTGACTAACTAGTGATTAAATATAATTAACATTTTATTTATTTATAAAACCTGCTTGAATAACACGGGGCCCACATGTCAGCGGCACTGGGCTGCCCAGTCAGCACGTTGACTGGGTCAACCCAGTCAACGGGGCCCGCTGGCAGTGACCCAGGGGTGGCCCCAGGTGTGCCACGTTGGCGACCGGCGCCGGAGTTGCGCCGACGAGCTCTCCGTGGCGGCGAGTTCGCCGGAGAGGCTCGGATTTTCGCTACAGAGTGCCAAAACGCGCGTTTTCACCAGCGTTCAAACGCTCACGGTGCCGCGCGTCGAGTGGTGGCGGTAGCACAATCGGACTTGGCCGGAATCAGCGCCGGCGACGAGCAGAGGCAGCGGCGCGTATGGGTGCTCGACGGAAACGGCACTACGGCGTGAAGCAGCTCGAACGGAAGGGCTAGGCGTGCTCTATGTAGTGCGGCAAGCACATTGGGCACTAGCCCGTGACCAAAAGGTCACCGGAGTCTCGCCGGCGACGAGATCCGCGGCGATGCATTCGGGCGCTCGTCGGGGATAGGGCTAGGGGCACGGTAGGATGCGTGCGCGCGCGCATTGCGTTCCTGGAAGCACCAGGAGCACGGTGATGTGCTCGGGCAAGGATGACGGCGGTTGTGGCGACGGCCACGAGCTCATCGGCGACTAGAGAAATGGGGAAGGAAGAGGGGCTCACCGAGCGGCACACACGGTGGCCCTTGGAGGATTAGTAGCAGCAGAGGGCGGCCGGACTCGACGGAGCTCGCCAGCAACCGAAGACGAAGAAGACGACGGCGATCTCGCGATGCAGAGCTGAGGAGCAACAACGGGCGGCACCAGTCGATGGAGAGGGCGACGGTGGATCTCATAGACGTGTCGACGAGGTGCGGGGGCGTCGATGGTCGGGGCGGGGCGAAGTGGCCGGCGACGAGCGTGTCGTGGAGGTGGAGGGAAAGGGGATCTGGGGAGAGCCCAGAGAGGAGTGGGGCGACAGAGGAAAGCGGAGGAGTGAGTGGGGCACAGGTGAGAGGACCGAGGCGTCGGGGCTGCCCCTTATCCCCCCGCCGGGCGTTGCCGGCAAGGTGGCTGGGCGGCGACGGGCACGCGCTGTCCCGCCCGGTCGGAGGAACAGGAAGCGACCGGGGAGGGGGAGTGGGCCGGCCTAGCTGGGCCAGTTGGCTCGGGCCAGGCACTGTGCACTTGGCCCGGTGCACAGTGGCCTGTGCTCTTTCTCTTTTTTTATATAATCTTTTGTTTATTTAATAGAGATAGAAAGGGAATTATTTGGTCAACTATTTCACTTAGGAAAAATTTGGGAGGTGTCCCATTAAATCCCTGGTGATTATAGACAGTGCCACAAATATTTTGGAGACCAGAAGAATTCATTTGGTATTTTCCATAAATAGGATAGCATTTAAAAATGCTGAATTTGTGCTGTTATAATTGGTAATGCTCATCTTTGCACAAAAGTGATGTTGTGTTCCTTAACAAATAATTGTTATGGAATTTTTGACAAATGATGAACATTTTTTCAGCAACTTTTGAGCAACTTCAAACTTCACTTGAATTTGAATTGACTGGAATTTCAAATGGGATATTGAACAATGGTGATTAAGCACTGTTTGGAAAAATGATTAGTTTAATTACAGAGGGTTACTGTTGCATGACACTGAGGTGTTACATACCTCCCACATATTACCATCTTAATATCGTAAAACTATTGCAAGGAATCAAACTTACCATATTCAATGATCTATATGAAAGTTTTTATTATATCTCTCTTGAATACCTATCATATTAGGATCCTCTGTTCAAGATAACGACCGATATTCCGATAAATCTTCTCATTTACCGCTTACCGATCACTGGTGCAAAGACATCATATACAAACGGTTTTTAACCCCTTTCCGCGACGGAGTTTTAAACCGTCGCGTGGCGAGTGTGTGCGATAAGGGGGTCCTTCCCACACAACCCAGAAACCGTCGGGGATAGGTCCTCCGGTCACACACACGAGGCAAAATGAGCTCGTGTGCAATCGGGCGAGGCATGGGAGACAATTATACAGGCCTAATAGTTTCCGTTCGTATGTATATCCCACACAGTGAATCCCAGAAAAACGTTTTCATTCGTATGTATATCACTCACAATTTTTTATGTGTAAACATGTGTGCAAGGTGGCCTAACGCAAACAGTTTTCTAGCCGAAATCGTGTGTAATTCTTATCGAACATGCCTACTTTCTAGAAACCGTGTGGGTTTTTTGAGTTCATCGCCCACGGTGTTGTCTGAGAAATCATCTATAATAGAAAACCCCAATAAGCAAGCTAATTGGTCTATTATTGATAATCCATTTAGTAATCAAATTGACATTTCTTATAAAACACACCATATATTTCATATTTGTATTACAGCAACCAGGATTTCATAATTGAATTACATCGGATAGCTTCAGTACTCAGATACACCATATAGGCATATAGCTACGCCATTACACAACAGCATCAAGTTTCACATGCAACATCGAAAACATTTGAAAAGTAGTGTCATACATGGTAAATAGACAGATGAGTCTCATCTAGAAAACTGCTGAAGCGAAAGGCGAATATTGAGCGTTCAGTGATGTTTAATGTCCTTGCAACTTTAGGCCAGTGACTACGGATAATAGGTCGAAAACATATTACACGATTAGTCAACGAATCTCGTCTAAAAAAAGATTATTCGATGAAGCACACGCCACGCTGTACCAAGTAGGGTTGCAAGAAAAGCTCGAGGCTCGTGAGCCACTCGAGATCGACTCGTTTTTTGTCTTGATTCGAGACCGACTAAAAAGGAAACAAGCTGAGTTTGAATACTTTATGTAGCTTGACCGAGAAACGAGCCGATCTTGAGCAAATATTGGCTCACTGGATTTTAGCTTGATATCTCGATAAAATATCATTATGTTAAATGATCATGCCATACATTAAGTTTAAATAAGATAATTTGTTACCATGGATGTTGTCCATGATTTTCTTTCAATTTACTCCCTCTGTTCCTTTATGTAAGGTGTATTATTTTTGGCACGGTGACCAAGGCACGGAATTATAGACATGTTAGGACGAAATTACCCTTGACAAATTTGTTGGTTAGTGGCAAGTAAATAAGTTAGTCCAGGAAAGTAAAAGATACATGCAATCGACAGAGAGATAATTTCCTTCTTTTGCTACAGGAGAGATATAGACAATCAGGAGAGAGATTCTTTCCCTTTTTCTGAAGGGCTAATAAAGGAATTATGAGAAATTAGAAGAAATGCACCTTACATTGTGAAATTTTATAAAAAACAAATGCACCTTATATAAAGGAATGGAGAGAGTATTTATGAGCAAATATGGAAGTTTAATTAATTGCAGAGAAGATTTAGGCATAATTATGATGCATGATCGATTATGTCTTAAATATTCTTTTAATTTTGGCGAAAGTTCCCAGCATATGCACCTTTGTTTTCTTGTTTTTGGTCTACGAAGACCACCATCTATTGCCAGTTCACCCGAGAGATCAAGACGATGAGATAGCCATACAAAATTATGTCGTGTTGTGTTCTTATCTAGTTGGAATAATCATCATAGGCTTATAATTTTTACCATCTCATTTAGCTCGAGATCGTTACAAGCTAGGCACAAATCATGTTCTACAACTTAATCTTGAGCGTCACTTAGTTTGAGCTCGTCCAAAATTTGATATAATTGAGCTGAGCGAACTTCAGCGCTTCAATTCGACTCTTTGCAGCTCTAGTACCAAGGACAGCCAAAGATATGGACTAGGATCAGGTGACATGCCTTTTGGCAGTCACGGGGTAACATGCGGCTAGCCATCCAGCGTTCCTTCTCTATCCAACGGCCGTCAGCGAGCAAAGCGAAAAAGGCCAGCACTTAGCCATTTCAGAGCAACGGGGACGACGCGGTGAAAAAGACTAGGCGGGCTCGTTCACGTCAATAAGCGACCAAAGTGAAAAAAGGGGACGAGGGGTTGTTAGAGGAACTCCAATACGGTGATCCATTTTGTGTGCACGTGGCTGTTTGGATCTGCGTGGATAAAAACACAACCCAATAGAGAGACTCATTTTTATTTTGTGTTTGTTTTGTGTCTACTTGGACCTATTTTCGTCTTAAATTTGAAACGCATTGGATCGGAGGCGAACACAAACCGGACGTTTTCTATGTCCAGCTCGTCATTTGTGTCCGGGCCTTGCCCACTTGTCACCCACCCACATTTCTCTCTCCTTATTTTATAGCTAGCTCCAGGCGCGACAGCACTGCCCTCCGGCGCCACTCAAGGCCAGGTGCGACGGACCTCCCTCAGGCGCCGCTCAAGGTTAGTCCGCCTCTGCGTTGACTCGAGGCACGCCTCGCGGTGCACAACTCCGACGCACTCACCGTCCCGCTCGACCACCTCAGGCTCCGATGCGCTCGCCGCCCGCTCGACCACCTCAGGCTCCGACGCGCTCGTCACCCTCATCGCCCAACCGGACCACATCACCGTGCCCGCGCACATCGCGTTCGTCGGGTCCGGCTCTCTGCCGCTTAGCGCGCTTTTGCCACGCCGGACCACCTCGCCCGGCCTCGCCTCGTCCCTCCCTGCACCCCGCCATGCCCGACTGACCCAAATGAAAAAAGCAGACAAATACGTCCGCTTGGCCGACCCAAACGGACAGAACCCAGGCAAAATGGGAGTCTGTTTGGGCCAGTGACATAAATGGGCACGAATTTTGTTTTTTTGTTCATTTGGGTCGGCTGAGCAGACAGGTGTGTCCGCATTTTCGTTTGGGTCGACCGGTGTGTCCAACGGTATCCAACGCATTTTTCGTGTGGACCTAAATAAAAAAATTGCAAAACATGCGTATATTTAAACATATTTGGCTACAGAATTTCTATACTAGTTACTTGTAAATTGTAATGACAAGTGTTACTAAATTGTTCAGTTTTCAGTTCTTCGATATCCCGAGTCTAGTTGTTCCTGTTAAAAAAACAACTCATATAAATCACTTTTCAGCTCTCGGTTGTTGACTGTTCAGGCTAAAACTGCAAAGTGTGAGTAGCTTTTTTCACTTTGGTCGCTGGTAGCCGCTGGATGGAGAAGGAACGCTGGATGGCTAGCCGCATGTTACGCTGGAAGGAACGTTTGATATATAACGTATAAAACGTAAACATCGCACCGGGACCCAGATGTCAGCGGAAGACAGGGAGAAACGCTACCGTTCCCTGCGTCTACTCTACTACCCACTCCGCTCCGGCTCTCCCGCCGCACCACCACACGCCAGGGCCAGGCACTACCGGACTGACTACCCCGCCTCGCCAGTGCCGACGCCGGACGCCGCCGCCATGCCGCCTCCGCTCGGCCACGACGACTCCTGCTTGCGTGCCCCGCTCATCCCCGCCACCCCTCCTCTTCCTCCCCGGGCGACCGCGAGGCTCCACCCGCTCCCTCTCCTCGTCGGCGCCTTGTTCGCCGCCTACTACCACCTCCTCGTCGAGCCCGCCCCGTCGTACTACCAGTCCCTCTTCCTCTCACTGGGCTCCAACGACACCGCCGCCGCGCACCTGCGCGCGCTCACCGTCCGCCCTCACCTCGCGGGCACCGAGGCCAACGCGCTCGCCGCCGACCACGTCGTCTCCACGCTCTCCTCCCTCTCCTTCCCCACCCGCGTCACGCCCTACGAAGTCCTCCTTTCCTACCCCGTCCGCCGCTCGCTCTCCCTCTCCGCGCCAGGCCGCGACACCACCGCCTTCGCGTTGGTGCAGGACACCTACCCCGGCGACCCCTACGCCGCGGCCTCGGCGGAGGTCGTCCCCACCTTCCTCGCCTACGCCGCGTCCGGCTCGGCCGCCGCCGAGGTGGTCTACGCCAACTACGGCCGCACGGAGGACTACGCCTACCTCGCCTCCCGCGGCGTAAACGTCACCGGGAAGGTCGCCCTCGCGCGCTATGGCAAGGTGTACCGGGGCGACATCGTGAAGAACGCCCGTGACGCTGGCGCGGCGGCGGCTGTGATATTCACCGACCCCAAGGACTACACGCCGGGGAAGGCCTTCCCGGATGGGCCGTGGATGCCGCCGACCGGCGTGCAGGTGGGGAGCACGTTCAAGGGGGTGGGGGACCCCACGACGCCGATGTGGGCGTCGTCCGAAGGGTGCGAGCGCGTGAGCGTCGCGGAGGCGATGGCCACGGACGACATGCCGGGGATACCGGCGCTGCCGGTGTCGGGAAGGGACGGGGAGGAGATACTACGGCTTGTCGGCGGGGATGTCGCGCCGGAGGATTGGCAAGGCGGCGAGGGCGCGCCGGTTTACCACCTCGGGCCCGGGCCGGCGGTGCTCAATCTGTCCTACACAGTAAGTTGCTGCCAAGGAGATGAGATCTGCCTATGCTCTTTTTGGTTCCACTTCCTGACTTGAGTGATGCCTGTTTGTTTCTTTCCAGGGGAATGAGACGCTAGCTACTATTCAGAATGTTATTTCGGTGATCGAAGGGAAAGAAGAACCAGACAGGTAAACGAAACTCTCCACGTTTCTCCTTTTTGTGGTCAATATCCCCAAATGGCCAAACCGCTCACCATTTTTGCCATACACTTTCACTTCAATGGGAATTCCACTTCAGTGCCCACCAAACCCCCTACTGTTGGCAACAGTGTGCCCTCTGACTCAACTCCAAATGACCGAGTCCAAATCCGGGCCATAGGCCACATGAATACCCTTGATAACGAAATTTCAACAAACTTGTAACTACTCCCTCCGTATCGAAATATATCTTGGTACAGGGGTATATACAATGTTATAATTGAATCATAGAAATTCAGCTACATTTCATCAGTAGTTAATTAGAGATATCTTGGATTACAATTTTGAAACAGACACTAAGAACTATCTTAGGTTTCAACTGTTTATTACCACTGATGATTTTGCATGTAAGAGATTCAGTACATAGATAACTACAATTTTTCGAAAAGGGGCGCTTTTTATTACTTAAAAGATTTACACCCGGCCTTTGCAATATGAATAACTACATATCCAGTACTCCCTTTGTAAACAAATATAAGAGCGGTTAGATCACTACTTTAGTGATGTAAACGCTTTTATATTTCTTTACGGAGGGAGTAATAATTATCATGCACATACAGATATGTTATTCTTGGCAACCATCGCGATGCGTGGACATTTGGGGCAGCTGACCCGAACAGCGGAACGGCAGCCTTGCTTGAGGTATGACATATTCAGTTACTCTATGCCACCCCTTTGGTGTAGCCTACTTTGGTGCAACACATTGGCTTGTTAACTTAAGTTGAATGTAGCTAGCTGAAAGGTTGTCTAAGCTACAAACCAAGGGTTGGAGACCTCGCCGGACCATCATTTTGTGTAATTGGGATGCCGAAGAGTACGGATTGGTCTCTCTCTATCTCTCTCTCTATCTATCTCTCTCTCTCTCTTTCTCTCTCTCCCTTTGACTATTATCAAGCAGTTCACCTGTCCTTTTCATACTAATTTCCTTGCAAAATTGCAGATCGGATCCACAGAATGGGTTGAAGAGAACAGGGCAATGCTAACTTCGAGAACTGTTGCTTACCTGAATGTAGATGTTGGGGTGTCTGGATCTGGACTTGACGCGTCAGCCACTCCTCAACTTGATGAATTGCTTAAGCAAGCGAGTAAAAAGGTACTCCCTCCGTCTCAACGCAAGTGATTTAATTTTGTACTAATTTTAATATAAACTTAGTACAAAGTTGAGTCACTTACTCCCTCCGTTCCAAATTACTCGTTGCAGAAATGAATGTATCTAGAACTAAAATACATCTAGATACATCCATATCTATGACAAGTAATTCGGAACGGAGGGAGTATTTTGGAATGGAGAGACTATAATAATTGAAACAGACATGTCATTTCAGTCAACAGCAAAAATATACAGTAACGTTTGGTTCAGATCCAACCGCCATGGGCCACTTTCTTCCATGATGCCATAGCATTTACGTGAGAAGATCTGGAGGTCCTTTTGGCAAGTTACAGTTTGGCCAAGGCCTGTTTCGTTCATAACCACAATTTGCCACACCTTGACTTAGGCATCTATTTGGTCCCACATGTCAATAACCTAGAAAACTGTGGCACAAATTCCCTTTAGACTAACCAAAGTGGTTCCAATTTTGATGATCTAACCTTACGCAAATTTGGCAAAAAGAATAAAATATGGCAAACTTTGGCGAGTTTAGTATATATACCAACTTGCTCTATGTTTTGGCTTAGTTAGAGCATCTACAGCCGGACTTGGCAAATCCGGCCTCTCAAATGCCCGCGGACGCGCCCGGGCGCGTCCGCGGGCACTGACCGGGCATGCCTCAAATTAGCCACTTTGCATCCATCTCTCTCATATTTCATCCCCTAGATCCATTCAAAGCATGCAAAAGAAATCCTACGTACTACATCTACGTATTACCCTAGCTACCCTTCGTCGTTGGAGATGCCCACGACGACGGTGCCGGGCGCCGGCTGGATGGGCGGGTAGGAGGGCTCCGGCTCATCCTCCTCCTGCTCGACCTCATCCATGTAGGCGAGCATCTCCGCCTCCTCTGCGGCCTCTTGCACCTCCATCTCCTGCCGGTGACGGCGCCTTGCCTCCGCAGCCGACTCCGGTCGAAGGAAATCGAGGATGGCCTGAGATCCCCGTCGCCAACGTCCCCCACATCCTCCTCCTCCGACTCACCCCCCTCCTCCTCAAAGTCCTCCTCCAACTCCTCCTCCGAATCCACTGCATCCAGAGGTAGCCCCGCGGTGATCCGGGCTTCGCGCCTAGCCCGGATCTGCTCGAGCCGGCGCTCCGGAGTCCGAAATGGCTCGCTCCTCACCCGGCAGCGTGGGGGCATGGCTACTAGGCGGACGGGTGGAGCGGAAAGTGGCGGCGACGGCGGACAGGAGAAAAATGTGGATAGATGGTAGGGTTTCGGTGCCGCCAATCGACTTAAATAGCCAGACAATGCACTACACAGCCCATCGGAGCTGCGCCACGCGGCGCCACCGGTCCGACTGAGGAGATGAGATTCGGACCGCTGGGTTTGAGGGTGTTTCTGGTTGGGACCCATTCGTCAGTCTGACATGGCGGGCGTGCCCGAACGCCCCCATATCCGCCCCATATTTCCGCTGGATATAGGGGTGCCGGTCAGCCCGGGCGTTTGAGGCCCGTTTGAGGCGTCTGTCTGGGTCAAAAAAATGTGACTGGTCAATGACCGGGTGGCCCGCCCGAACGTATGAGACGAGTTTGAGAGGTCCGGCTGTAGATGCTCTTAGGCACCAATTGCAAGCCATAACTCGTACGTTGCCAAAAACTACAAGCGACTTGAAATGCATGGCTCGTGCAATTATGCCTAGGGGACAATCGAGCAACTAATTCACAATCAGTAAATTCCTTTCTCTCCGGCCTGTGCTCTGCTCGTTTTGCAATTCCTTATAATTGATACATTTGATGATTTGAAAGAAGGAATAGTTTATTGTGTAATGGAATTGTTGCCAAAAACTACAATCAGGAATGTCTAACAACAACAACAAAGCCTTTAGACCCCAAACTAATAAAAACAAAAAAGTGAAATTAGTGATGAGGGTTTTCTATTTCTCTTAATATTCTGTGTTTTCTTTCTTTTCGAGGAAGGTTCAAAATCCCGATAATGGAACAGAAAGTCTGTATGACATGTGGATGGCTTCTGATGGTTCTCTGGTAAGCACTTAATGTTAGCTAAAGCTTGTCACACAAATTTGTTGTCAGTTTTCTGAGCATTGCACATGTACAAGGAATGTATAGTTTAGACATAGTTATGTTTCCATTTTTCTAAGTTCAGGCGTGTGATGCTTTTGCTATACTAGATGCAAGTTTAAGATTTCTGATGACACACTTATTTATTAAGATTGGAAGGTTAGGAGGTGGAGGATCAGATTATTCTGCCTTTGTTCAACATATTGGTATTCCTTCAGTCCAAATGTCTATTTGGTCAGGTTTGTTTTATGTTTTTTATCTGCCTATGTTCATTAAGTTACATTCCTGAAATGTTATTATTTGCACTTGAATGATTGTGAATTCTTTTACTAGATCAAGTCGAATAAGCGTGCTACTTGTTTGCAGAATACGCAGTGTACCATAGCGTGTATGATGACTTCACATGGATGGAGAAGTATGGAGATCCCATGTTCCGCAGGCATGTCGCAGGTACCCCATAGCAACGAACCTATGCTAAAATTACTAGCGGTCTTAAGACCGATGAACATGCCAAAGTTGGATTTATGGCTCCGATGAGCGAGGGTCAGGGGATCTTTATGTTAGCTGTATATATAGGTAAATTGTACGGGGCACCTAGGCCCATTATAAGGCAACTCATATTCGTAGTGCATGATGTACAATACACCACAAACTGACTTTCCAAATTTGTTTGCATGCACTACGACCATCAATGCTTTCCAAAAAAAATATACTATTGATTTCCTAGCAATGATTCTTTCCAAACAAAGAGGGTATGTATGTATGCTCTGATTTTTAAGGTATCAGATACGACCAAATAATATAAGGCTGGGTCACACTTTTTTAACGCCTAATGTTTCTATACAAATTAAGGTGACCAAATAATATAAAATGTGACCTAAATTATTATTTTACTTTTATGAGAATATGATGCATGTTGATACCCACAGATGATTTTTTCGTGCGTACAAATACCCACACACGATTCTTTTTAGTTTATGCACATTGTGTGCTAATACACACACATGATTTTTCCCGTGTGTATGTGGAGCTAAGATATCATACCCGCATACCCTTTTTCACTATACGCATGCTTTGTAGACATAAACAAAATTGATATACTTTGGACGATACATACTCGAAAATGATACACTAATTTTTAGGTACTTGAGAATACATAATATATTTTAGGTACCTACATTATTTTTAATAAGAGGATACATGTATGTACTCTAGATACCTCGGACAACAGAAATGTTACGTTTCTAAAAATTTGAGATATACGATATATGGGAAAACGTGATATCCAAAGTAAAATATGTATATACCCGACTAAAAATTTGAGATATACAGCATACCGGAAAATGTGCGACAAACCGGAAAATGTTAGTTCGACATAGATCAGTAGTACACCCGAATGTTTTTGTACTTGTATATACCCGGCTATGTAAACCGTACGAAAATATTGTAGGTATCCAAGTATATGGACATACCTCAAATCATATACGTACAAAAATAAAATG
Source organism: Triticum aestivum (assembly GCF_018294505.1). Taxonomy (NCBI): domain Eukaryota; kingdom Viridiplantae; phylum Streptophyta; class Magnoliopsida; order Poales; family Poaceae; genus Triticum; species Triticum aestivum. The sequence goes on along the minus strand of NC_057802.1, from coordinate 383,349,029 downwards.
TTCATGTACCCAAGTATATGGACATTTACACTGTTTACTATATAATCATGAGGCATTATTTTCAAGCTTTCCTCTCTCCTAATTATATACAAGGAAGGATGAAATGTATGTCATTTATTTTTGCATGGCCAGAAATATGTTACCATGTATGGCGTGGGCTAATAATACCCATTTATGATTAGCGTTATCATTGTTTCCAAATAAGTATATCCATTAATTTCAATATCCATATAACAACATGCATCTAAATGCAATCTAACGGTGCAGAGATAAGAAGGCTGGACACCTAGGTGTCCCAAACTGCCGTCCTATATAGGCCCCGAAGGGGTGCGTCCGAAGGGACATGAGGCAACCACCTTTGTTAGGATAAGTAGGGATTAATAGGGTTAATTAAATCGTAACACTCCCCCTAATCCATATCTTTTAGTGTAAGTGTTATCATCTTGAAAACTCCTCCAAAACCCTGTGGGAAAAGGTGAGGATATATATGTTTGATATGTTGCTAAAACTCCTGCAAACCCGGTGGAGAAAAGAAGAAGAAACTGATGCAACATACAATAGTTATCGTCTCCTTTAACTCAATATGTGAGAACCATAGAGTTGGGAGAACAATAAACATGTCGTATATACTTTCCTAAAAAACCTAGTAGGGAAAAGAGAAAATATGGCATATGATCTTGTGTTGGTATTATCTCATTAAAAACGTTTATGAGAACATGTAAAGTAAACTCATGAAGGGAAAAAGACTATAATATGATGCATTGAACATGAACAATTCAGAAAGATACTCCCCCTAATTCTTGCAAATTCCGAAGCCGTCACATACCAATTCCATGAATATATTTCTGGAAAGTAGAAGTTGACAGAGACTTGGTGAACAAATCAGTCACGTGATTTGACTTGCAAGATATGCAATATAACGATGTTGCTTATTACGTAACTTATTTGCATCCGGGCAACACAATCAACATTATCTTTGAGATAATGGTAGGTGAATGTAGCCATGAGGTGTATTTCCAAGACCCTCATGAGATGGCTACTACACCTAGCAGTAACACCAACCTTGTCTACGATCTAACATAGTAGGGATCTGATGGTCTTATTCAATGATATTGGTGTCCACATTTCTCTGAAACTGAAAAACTAGGACAAGATATTTTATGCCTTGGAGATATCGAAAGATATTCTTGAGCCCCAACCAATTATGTTTGGTGAGTCCAATGGCACTAGGATATGAAACCTGTGTCCCAATATCGCATTTCCATCAACTCATGGTTTTAATGGATCTTTCTCTACGTCTAGAGAACGAAGCCATGCGAGTTATGGATGCATAAGATTTGTCCACAATGAATTTTTCCAATATAGTTTGGATATATACAAAGTAGTGTACCATAATGTATGAGTGAAGGTGCTCGAGGTTTTACCCAGATCCTTCATCTCAAATTCCGTCATTTAGATGATCACATGCTTAACATGCATGGGTAATCATCAATGTAGGAGTAATCCTTGTGAGGAACTCACTACGTCGGTTGTACCAAATGTACCGACAACAATAAGACGTATGGTGACTTAATGATTTTACACAATGTATGTTGCATATTGCATTTCGATTCAGAAGTGAGATTCCAACCGAACCATGTAGGTCTGAATCTAGTGATCCACATAGATATGTAATCACTACATCTATCAACTGCATAGATAGATGACTTTGTAATGCCAGTTATATAAGTTATTGGAAAGAGATTCCACCTCTGAAGAATAGTTGGGTATCTGCGTGAACCCTTGTGCTACAATACTTGCTCTATGTTTCACCACCTCGTTGTTCTCAATTTTGTTTCCAGAAGAAAACTGGTGTAGGTATTTCTTATGTGAATACCTTCCCTTTATTGACCAAGATTATTTCTACCTAGATTATACCCTTTGCTTGAGTTTAGTCCGAGTGTTGTTCACACTTCGCCATGGCCATGGTCTGGGATCTGAATCATGTGAAAGGTTTTTGCAATCTAGTTGAGAAATGTATGTCGACAATTGTAGACTTCCGGTTATATGTTTCTCCAGAATCTATATATCAATATATAGTTGATGGAAATATCGTACCCATGGTGACTGCTCACGATATCCCAATGCGACTGAGTCAGGTATTCCGATGTCTCGATCATTGTGAGCATTATGACCTGGGTTGGTGGAGGTTTCCCATCCACTGGGTGTATATTACCCATCAGGTGTCTGTCAACGTAAAGTTGACTTGCATTTACTGATCCAGATGCCTTGATATCCTTGCTTGCAAGAAGCTGAATCCTGATGTACTATTGTCGTACTTCTCCCCATGTTGCTTTGAATGGGGAGTTGAGTGGTTTTAGTTGGTATCTCGACTCTTTTCGACATATTTTGCAGGATTGCAGGATTGTGTGACACCTTTGTAGTCAATAAATGAATCTGGCATGTTATTTGCAATCTTTTGCAAATCTTCTGAATGCATGGTTCGGATCTTTGAGTATGTGGATTTGAGGCAGAAATGTGTTGAACATTTCACTAATTTTCTGGCATTCTTTATGGTAATTGAAATCTCTCCCTAATGCCTGGAAATGTTCGTCATTGAATCAGCATACTGGCCTTGAATAACTCCCCATGTGAGGGGCTTGAGGTATTAACGGTAATACAGTTATTCCTCACATAGATCCCAACTATATGTTGAGGGGCCAATGATGTATGCCGGGTGGTGATATCGGTATGCAACCGAATTACTGCAGATGAGAAATACTTGGTAGATTTCCACGTATCAAATATAGAGGGAAATAATATTATGCAGTTTAGTCATGAGCGTGCAAGACTGCATGACTCCAACATAAAGTTGGTAAGTTGCAATTCCAAAGTAAAGATCATGCAATGAGCTCAATTCTTTGGATGAGATTCTACCGAGCCATTTTGAGTCTAGACATTAGGACAAATTGTTAAACTTCAATCCGGGTGCATAGAGAAGGCACTCAAGCAGAATTCTGCAATGCTATCCATTCGATTTGCTTGAAATCGATGTCAGGATAATGAGCTGATGGTTTTGTGTGAATAAAGCACACACTTAAGACCATCATGTAGATATGTCTTTTAGAACCATGGAATACCTGAATAGTCTACTCAATGGTTGGGAAGAGTCGCTTACCTCGACTTGATGCATTCAAGAAGTCTGAGTGGTTCAGCATACACTTTAAGGTGTGCGAGCCTTAAAATTTGCCTCCCTGTGTCACATGTAGTGCACACAAAATCCAAATATTATTAGAATTTAGCATCATAATAATCATAAACCATTGGAATTGCTGATAGTTTCGGTTTCAACCCAATGCCAATGATGACCAAACCGGGAATGCCAAATTTGTCATGCAAAAGATATTTTGGAAAATTATCTCATACGCAATATGTGCAACGGGTTTTGTAGTATGTGTAGTACAACCCAAATAATACATAGAGAATGTGCTTGCCATATTTGTTGCATATGGTAAAAAAAAGTTAGTCCACTTTGTTGTCATCATAAGTTTCGCTATGGAAACTATTTTGACGGATACCTCTATAGTTTAGTAGGGTACAAGTTAAAACGGAAAGCAATAAGGCATCCTGACATTACTCGAGTACCCATAGGAATAGTAAATATGACTCGAGTTGAGCCAACAAATACCTCATCGCGTCTAGCGATTTTAAGATATCTCCTTTCTCTCAAATTGCCTGAGTATAGAGTTTGTGGTGCATACGTCCACAAGGCACAAATCATCTTTCATTAGACTGAACCCCGTAGAATTCTATATATAGTCATGAAGATTCTCAAGAAAATCACTGTCAGATATATATATATATATATATACATACATATGTATTTGTACCAAAGTGTTGATACAATATATGAGACTACCCACAGTGGGAGTAACATAGGTGGTAACATCACATATATCTAGATAAAATAGATGATGTGGCAATCAATTAATGAAGAAAGAGAGGCATGTAATAACATAGCTAGTTACTAGTACTATGGGTAACATCACACATACCAAGGCAAGATGAGTCTATAACCTAATAAATGAAGTGTTACATGATACCACACATATGTTACTCCTCATCATAGAGATAGTAACATAGACTAGTAACATATGCATATTACTAGTCTAAGTTACTACCCACTATGGCTAGTCTGATGACAACAATACTTATGTTGTTATCACCACATCATAAATGGACATTAATTATATTGATCACTCAGGAGACTGGGGGACTATTCATAGTCTCCAAACATGTAGGTTCAGGCATATTCAACCTTCACGTTCTCCGTGCCCATAGGGCCCGTCACTGCTGGTGATGTCGGGTTGAAGGTTGAAGTGAGATTCAAATCTTTGCCCTTGAGTTTCATTGTGTCCGAAAAATTGCTGATACAGAATAACCAGATGCAAAGATCTGAATCAATATAATGCCTTATGATGTATAAGACAATATTTTTCTGTTAGTAGTGTGATTGCGACCAGAGGTGAAATACCGTGGTCTTGTATTGCACACATCATCTCACGAGACACAAGAGCGATCATGATGTAATCAGTTTGCAAAATTAATGGGTATTTCAAGAAGTTAGCTTGAAACTATTAGTGTGAGTCTCAAATTGCTAAGTATGACACTTCGAAGATAATCTTCAAGAATGGAGTAGATCTTGCAACACTAGGGAGTATAATCTGATGAAATCAGTAGATACTACTCCTAATGTCGTATGTCATGAATTAGTAAAATGTACGAGAGAGCACTTTGTAAAGGAATCATAATGTTGAAACGACAAAATGTAGCCTTTTATCAGTAGTCATCAATAATCTACGTAGGCAGTAGATCTATATGACTACCTTGTGATCCCAAACATCAATTTGAAGAGATCACCTTGAATTCTGCATCTGTACTTGTAAGAAATTGAAAATCTGAATTGCAAATAAACGTATTATTCTCGACATGTGGCGAACATGGAGAAAATATACATTTTAAAAAGATTCCGAAATACATTATACTCATCAGAAAAACAGTAATATAAAGGTACTGAGTATACTTTGCAAGAGATTAAAAATCTCAACTGCAAATAGTGAAGGTAAATAATTTGAACATGCCGTGACATGGAAATTATTTACATCACAATCTCATTCTGGAGTACACATTACTCAACAGAGATTACATTATTTGAAGGCACAAATGCTAAAAAAGGTCCAAAATGGATTAATGCTAGTAAATAGCACTGTTAACAGAACCAATTTGCAAAATCTTTGAAATTGAAGTTTGTGCAAATATTGGCCTGGTCCATTGATTCAGCCTGTTTTACTAATTCCTGCAACTATAGAGATCTAAATGCAAAAATGGCAAAGGGATAAGATTTCTCCAATTTGCTCTCGCATGCGGTTTCATCCCAACGGGGATTTCGGTAACCGCCACCGCCGGCCTGGCCGTTGGCCTCACCGGAGGAGACCTCGCCGTGGTCGGGGCGTGCGCCGCGCTGTGTTGGTGCTCGAGGACGTCACAGTCGACCGCTACTAAGGCACGTGGGGACGAGCCATTGGCCGCTGCTGCCGCCAGCAGCCGTGCCGCGGGAGGCAGCACCGGAAGACGCCGCTTCACCGAGTGCCGGGGAGGAGTCACCACACAGTGGTTGTGCGTCGCCGTTGCACCGGGAATGGACGAATCCACGCCCACGCTGCGTCAAGAGCCGGGTCGTGCCGTGCTCCAGATCGACCAACTCACTGTGGCCGACGCCCGAGGGCGCACCAAGGGAAGTCGCGCTCGAGGACGCGGTTGCACCACTCATGATGCACCGTGCTGAGCACCTTAGTGAGCTTATAGCCCGCTTACATGGCATTTTTGCCTATGTGAAGGGGAGAGATGTGAAAAAGTAAGGGGAGTGGGCTCTCATGCAAGAGCCTAGCTATATACGCTAAATAAAATAAATGTGAAGAAATAGATAGAGAGGAGATGGAAAAAATACTAATGTAACAGCCAACCTCATAGCCCACACTATTGTATGAGTGCATATAGATAATGGCTATAGATGACATGGCGGGTCCTTATAGCCATCGGTCACAGTGGGGAGTAACATAGAGTAGTAACTTGCCGATGTTACTGGTCTATAATACTACCTCCATAGTGGGTAGTAACATATAAGTGGTATCATGAAAGAGTTCATTTATTAGGCTATAGACTCATTATGCATTAAAATGTGTGATGTTACAGTAACTAGCTAAGTTACCACAAACCCCTCTCTCCTCATTAATTAGCTGCCACATAAGCAATCTTGTATTGAAATGTGTGATGTTACTGGTTAAGTTACTCCCATTGTGATTAGTCTTAGGCTAGTCATAGTGGGAGTAACTTAGCTAGTAACATAGCGCATTCCAAGAAAATTTTGCTTATGTGGCATATAGTTAATGAGAAGTGGTAACATAATATGTTACTGTAACATAGCGGTTTCCAAGATAAGATGAGTCTACAAGCTAATAAATGAAGTCCTCTATAACACTAGTACTATGTTACTTTGCACTATGAAGATAGTTATTTAGACTAGTGTCATATGCATGACAGTAGTATAAGTTACTCCCCACTATGACCAGCCTTAGCAAAGCTACTCCCTCCTTCAGGGTTTATTAGCCCCAACCAAAAATAACAGGTACCAAGACATATCAATTAATTCGCTGGATAGATGCTGCTTCTTCGGTTTTCACGCACGATTAACTGCCAAAAGCGCTTGCACGCGCGTCTGTTGTTTGCATGGAAATGCATGTCCAATAAAAAAAAAGTAGAAGTACTAATATGTCCATTTAACAGCCCACGTTGTGCTGGAAATTTATTACGCTTCGCAAGACGAACCAAAGATCAAAAAGTTACTTCGCTTTTGGCAGCCCGATCGGTGGAGCTCTATAAGAACGGACACACTCCCTCCGCTTATGGGCATAATAAACCCGATCGGAGGGGTATATGGTTTGCCTTTTATAGGGAAAACTCAGACTTGACCGCTAAGAATATAAGAGCATCTCCAATAAATCTTAAATTTTGTCCCAATCCTATGTACCACCTTCGTCCTGGTTTATTAGTCCTTATTGTAACATGTGTCAATTTTTGACACAAGATTTAACTAACAAAATGTTAATGCATGTTAACAAAAATTATATCGTTGGATTCATATTTGAACATAATTTTCAATGATGTGACTTTTGGTGACATGCATAGACATTTTGTTAGTTAAATTTATGGTCAAAATTTGGCACGAAATACAATGAGGACCAATAAACCAGAACGAATGTAGTACTCCCTCCGTTCCAAAATAGATGATCCAACTTTATACTAACTTTGTACTAAAGTTAGTACAAAGTTGAGTCATCTGTTTTGGAACAGAGGGAGTAGTATTTAGGGAGTTGGAAAAAAATCAACTCCAACAGATCACCAATCCCGTCCCATCTTATTGGTGATCATCAATAAATCACCTCAACTCCCCCAATATAGAGGGGGAGTGCCTCTTTCCCAATACCATGGAGCCCACCGTCGAACACCGTGTCAATACCCTGTTTCTCCGTGGTTGTCTTCCTAAAGAAATATCTCATTGACAAGTGAGGCCCATATGCAATTGGGGATGGGGTTATTGTGGATCTGCGAAAGCATCCATCCCCAATAATCTGAAAATTGTTATTGGGGATCGGTTAGAGATGTGCCACTTTCCTAGCAAATCACATTCTCATCGTCCTCCTTCAAGTCTACCCATGACATTACACCCCTCTCCACAAGCAACTTGTCTTCGGAGCTGCTCTTTAATTTGTTGTGCCAGCCCTAAGATGACAAGCTCGATGTTAACATGGGTCTCCATGCGCTCCTCTGCCCACTATTCTCATTTCTGGACTTCCATTGCAGACAGGAACTTGTATGTGCCTATCCAGCAGGAGGCACAACACAAAAAGTTAGGGAGTATCATGGGACATTGCTAAAACGTATGAAGCGTACATCTTAACTATACCAAGTGAATAAGTGTCTGTCGTGTATACTTTCGGTTGAGTTGATTATCGAAATATGTTGTGCTAAATTTTGTTGCATTTGCAAAACACTTGCATAAGCCCACTAGCCAAAACTCAAGCTAAAATCATCTCTTCTTGTAGTGGCAAGCATATGGGGGCTTGTTGCTTTGGGGCTTTCAGATGAGGAGATCCTACCCTTCAACTACAGCTCTTATGTAACAGAGCTTGAGGTAACATGTCCTTCGGAACTCTCCCATGAATCATGGAGCAACTTCTTCATAACTGAGCATCTTGTGTCAGCAATTAGGAGTGTATAAATTTGGAGGATCGTGACAGTAGCTCTCTCTTTTGCAGAATGGTGCGGTGGATATAAATAAGAGAGTACTAGGAATGCCTGTCAGCTTATCTCCCATCCACAAGTCGATCAAACAGCTCAATAGAGCAGTGCTGAAAGTGGATTCTGAACTTCAGGTATTGCTGTCTGTTGTTGCTGGGTCATAGTTATAACCCCTTGCTTTCTAAGTTCATCTTGGTAACTAGGCTCTGCAAACATGGAAATTTTGGTCGCCGTGGCGAAACAACCCGTTGAGGGTAAGAGATCTGAATGACCGGCTGATGATGACCGAACGGGCATTCACAGAGAGGGAAGGACTGTCTGGGAGACCATGGTACAAACACATGGTAAGCTGTTGTGGTTTCGGTTGTTGGTTCATTACATACCATCGTGCTTACGGAAAAGAAATCTCGCAGATTTATGGACCTTCACTGTACAACGACTATGGAGCGGAAGCGTATCCAGGTGTTGATGATGCCATTCAGACAGCAAAGAAAGCAAATACCTCTGAGTCCTGGCAATCTGTACAGCATGAGATCCACAGGGTTGCTAGAGTCATCAGCCAATCCGCGTCAGTCCTAAGTGGAGGGTTTTCATGAAGCTTTTTGCTCTGTTGATTCAATTAGCAGAGAGCGTACAGTTTGTGCAAATTTTCCACACATAAGCTATATCACCATAACCACACATGTAACTTTGAGAAAATAACTGTAAAGTTGTCCAGAGATGGTATTTGGACATTATATTTCAGTAAATAATCCTTTCAATATCTATTAACAGTGTCCATAACAACCAGGAACAAAAGGCTAATCCAAGTATCATCAAACAAAATGTTTATCAGTACCACTAGCAGAAAGGCCAACAAGTGCAAGACTAGCATTGTGCAGTTATAAAAAATTGTACCCGTAGTTGTGAAATGTTCTACATATGCTATCTGCGCAAAAAACCCATGGCTTGGTAGACGTTGTTGAGGGTGGCGTCTGCTATCTCAGAAGCTTTCCCTGCCCCATCTAGCAGAACACTATCCAAATAACCTGGATCAGACATGATCTCCTCGTATCGAACCTACAGAAAGGTGAAAAGATGAATATAATAACCAGGGAGCATATGCAAGATTAAGTTAGTTATACAAGTGAGAATAATTTGGTTAACTAATTAGGGTGTACGTTACAATCAGGGATGCAGGCGGACCGTCCACATCTTCGCATCCGTCCACTGGAGATTGAATTAACTAAAGCACGTACTACTTTAGTGGCTGATGCGTTATGCGGACTGTATTAATTTCTTTGGTGGACAGATGCGGATGATGCGGGCGCCCGATGCCTGCATCCCTAGTACAATGATCAAGTATACTTGGATAGGGTGAACATGATCAGACCCCACAAATATTAAAGATTATCAGACCTGAATAGGCTGCAGATGATCAATTAAGGCATCCGTAAGGGTAGCCTTGAATGTCCCCCAGTTCATATCTTGGCATTCACTAACAACTTCCTGCAAAAACCAAATGGGTAAATTATGTTTTCTATCAACAACATGATGTTGGTCCATGTGCAGGAGACCCTGTTTCATGTTCTGTCTAAGCAGGTGTACTATTCAAGCATGCAAAAGTGACCTCTTTCATTTTTCCAGTGATGATCTGGTAGACCGAGAGAAGATTTTTGCATTCCGGCCTCTCTGGGTTGTCGAATTCCAATCTGGAGTGTACAAGTTGAATGGCATGAATTCGTTACCAACAGCTTTATATTAATTCAAATTGCGGTGAGAGGGGGAAGGAGAGGCTACAGACCCAGGGAGCGAGTCAGTTTTGCAGCGTTTGATTTTGTTCACAATCACCTGCAAAGAGTCAGAGATCTATCAGAACAAATCAAAATGCATAAACCTATAAACATAAACACGGTCAGTTAATGAAAGAAAATAACACAAAAGCAGAACATTGAATTCATATTACACTGAACTTACATCTTTTGGGTCAAGAAGATTAATGCGAGACAGATCTGAAGGAGCAGACTTCGACATCTATCGTCAATAAACAGAATGTCAGTAGTACAGTACAGACATATACATACATCATATTGAGGAAGTAACTAGAATATGTGCATCGAATCAGCTCTGCAAATACTATGTATGTGATCAAGGAGGCATCTAGACTAGCAGTATAATAACCATAAGAGAAGTATTAACTTTAGTTCGTGACCAGGTAAGAAGTGATACAAGGTGTTGTATTATTAACTTTAGACTAGAAGAAATGATACCTTGGAGAGACCATCAGTTAAGGACATCACACGGGCCCCTGCTGGAGGGATAAGGGCTTCAGGAACCTAAACATATAACCCAGAAAGTTCCGTAAGAAAAAGTACATAACACCCTTCGCTCAAGGTGTTGTATCTTGAAGTGATGCCAAACCATGTGTACGCATGACTACACACACCTTAAATAATGAGCCGCCTCTCCTGCAAACACATAGACATGACATTATCATACTGAGACAGCTACTGGTATCGCAAAAGATGTATGGAATAATTTAGCTTTCTCACCCTCCCAATTTCTTCCACTTTCTTCCACCATATAGATTATTTACACGTTCAGAAATTTCACGAGTTAATTCCAAATGTTGTGTCTGATCTTCCCCAACAGGTACCAAATCAGACTGCAACCATTCAAACCAGCCATTGTTGAGATCAATGCAAGGAATGCAGTGTAAAAGCACAAAGGTTGAAGTTGAATTATATGCTAATAATGCGAGCTTTTACACTAGGACTAACATAACAAAATGGTAAGACACAAACAAACTTTACCTGGTACAGAAGGATGTCAGAAGCCATTAGAACAGGGTACGTCAAAAGTGCCACTCCAACATTTTCATTACCCTGGTAATTTAAGAGAACATGAGCAATGCAATACATTTCTAATGAAATCTAACAAATTTAACAACGTGATGGAAGTTGCAGACGGACTCGTTTGACATGCATAAAATAAAACCTGGGTTCATCTGATAACTAAAAATATGGAACTAATGCTTGGTAGTGCTAGAACTAACAATTTTGACAAAGTACAGAAAAACTTTGGTGTCAGGTAAGCAATCTTGATGACCAAACGAAACGCCGTGATAACGAATTATAAGACACACCATATGACATATCAAAGAAAATAGTAACATATTACAAGAAGAATATTTACCCCTGATTCAACAGTGCATTGAATCCTTCAAGTGTAGAGGTTATAACTTAAGGTTTAGTCATCATTACATGCTACTCTCGCAAGAATGGTGTCATGTAAATATGATCATACATCAGTGGACAACGAGCACCAGTATTCTTAATCGGTATACTGTAAGGAGCACTAGATTTAGTGTTTTCCCTTCCTTTCATTGCTCAGTAGGATATTATAAATCACAAGGGAACATATATCAATGCATATTATTGGTGTAGAGATCTTTTTTAACTGCAGGTTATTCATATCAGTCCTGAATTGCAAAGGTGCTATTTCTCGACTACCAAATAATCTGCACAACATAGGAAACATGTCTATCTGTGAAGTGAACTGTCATCTTTTAAAATTCCTTCTGCACTATGATGATTTATGAGGTATTCAGCTAAAACATAAGTTGACAGTGAAGCTATCGTACAGCGAATGACGCACCGCCTTCCGTGATTTCTCTTTGAATTGAATCATTTTATTCAGCCAACCAATAGGAGTTGAAGAACTCAGCAGCCACATCAGCTCAATATGGGCACGGACATGAGACTGTACAAAAATAGAAGCCTGGAAACACACAAAGTATCATAAAACATTCAGCACCAGAAAGCTATCTGCTGGCAGGAACACCAAAACGGAGCATAAGCATACAAAGCAGACCTTGGAGCTATCAATGCCGCATGCTAGATAAATTGCAGCGGTGCTTCTTGTAGCTTTAGATAGCTCTGGTGCATCATATGGCAAAGTAATCTGCACATTTTTTAACATAGTGGTAAACATAAATTATCATATGTTAAGCTAGGCACAGCTAGCCAAATGAATCATGAAGATAAATCTTGAAAAAATCATTATAAAATAGTCAAACATGAACATTATGCAGCTGCTTGTGTTCTTGTAAGAGAACTCTGTAGTTCAGATATACAGCATTAACACTGCTTGGTTAACATAGAGGCTGTGCTTTTTATACTTCTTGTAAGGGAGTACTTCATATTGTCTGATTAGATGTTGCGATGAACCTCAGGTATCACACAAAGATCTTCGAGTTGTAGCTTGTGTTAGGCGAGTATCCAACCATACAAGGTAAAATGAAGCATCCCAGTTAAGCACTGAATAAATTAGAAAAGGGAATGCCGATACCCAATAGCTAGCTTATGTTAATAGGTTATTCACAACCAACTACATACTATAGACAAATTTATTGCGCTTTTGTTGTAGGGTGGCCATGAGATGCTTACCGCATGCAGGTCCACAATGAAAAAGAATGTCTCATACAAATCCTGCAAGGAATTATCAAAAAATAAAGGTAAGAAGATGTAAAACATTGATACATTGAATTATTAATTTAGCACTGGATAGTATTGTTGACACATCTCAACTAGATGAAGGTGGAAGAATATCATAACTGAACCAGCCTTGTGATTATATTGTTTGATGAATATTTCCTGGTTTCATTGCTTTGAAATTTTCCTTTTTGAGATACTAACAGTAAAGCCAAAGCACTTCCACTGCAGTTTGATAGAACAATGTAGTTACAAATTAAAATATGCAGTACCTGAAGTGCAACCCAGTTCTTAATAGCGCCAATATAATTTCCAAGGTGCACCATTCCTGTTGGCTGTACCCCAGAAACTACTCTTTTCCTGCAGTGGGTAGGCACATAGATTGTTGTTTAAATTAGAAAAGAAGAAACAAGTAAATGGATTTATCAGGGCTAAATGTGACCTTGCTATACAAATATCAACATGGACAAATTTAACATCAGGATATTTTAACACAACAATAATATGAACATTTTATTGCTGTGCAGAGAGTTGCAACGATATTTGTATACTGGTATGAGACCCCAATAGGGGAAGTAGTATATAGACACAAAAAAGGTCAAAGAATTCCCTTTTTTGCAGAACTTAAAAGGGATCTCTTAGTAGTGAATGAATAGTGATATTCATATATAATCTTACAGCATTGCTAGTGTGAAAACTTGCCGTTGGCTTATTGAACATGTCTGATTTGTCTGTTCAACTTAACATTATGCACACATGTTAAGCACAGAAAACCAAATGATTACTGCAAAAATGATTATGGTGGGATGAAAAGTGAAGTGAAGCCTAACTGGCATGGCCAGCTTGCTCCATCCAAAACAGGTATTCACTGTACGGTTTGCAGGAATTGCAGTCGGCAACAGCAACTCTAGCAAGTCATGCGTAGGAATTTCCAACCCTCCAACAGATGTGGAAGGGCATGCATTGGTATATCGTGATGTAGCATTGCATCATACACCCGCGGTGCACAACTGAAGCACACTCTCCAGCATTGCATTCACAATTCAAGCAGCGTCGTCCGCGTAACCTAACCTTCGACCGAATGCAGGCAATCATGTGTGCCCCCGGAGTCCTGCGCTGCACAAAACTACAAGAACACGAACCGGAGGAGCAGAGCCTAGCAGACGCATTACGTCGAACAGCACAGGGGCGAGGAAAGAGGCGCGGGCGGGGCTTACTTCCTCACCGGGGGAGCAGGCGCCTCATCGGCCGAGGCGGTGGCTTCAGCCGCGCTGCAGTTGAGGCGGAGAGCGCGGAGGCGGGAAGGCAGCGCTCCTCCTCGGACGCCACTCCTCGACCTGCGCGCGAAGCCCGAACGGCAGGAGAGATTAAAAAAAAAGGCATCAACGTCAGCTCCGAGAGCCCAAGCGTTCAGAGCGCGCGCGGGAGAGAGAACAAGGACGAGAGTGCACGTACGCGAGGAGAGGCGGGCGGTGGAGGATGTGGGAAAGGAGCGCGCGGCTCATGGTGTTGCTCCCGGTGCTCTGCTTCGGATTTGGCTGCCGCTCCGGATGGAGGAAGGGGGAGGAGAGCGAGCCGCACGCAGGCTGACGGGGCGGGTTGGGTTTTGAGATGGGGACCGAGCGGGCCGGGCCCGGACGGGCTGGGAAGGACCTGTGTTTTTTATTAGGGAGGAAATATATTTTTCACCTTCAAATCCTCCCTATGTCTCAAACAAAACAAAAACTTCAATCCTCCCTCATGCATCATATATCCCTCTAAACTTTAAAACCATATTATTTTAACATTAATATTACACAAAAATGAATAAATATGCCCATTGGATAGTTTTTCGGGATAAATGAAGGTGGTTTTAACGGAAGAGAACGGGGGAGCAGGAGACATATGAGGAGGCGGAGGCCAAACGGCGGCAACATGACCGCACTCCAGGAGACCTAATGCAAGGGCGACACCGTCAAGCAGAGCGAGAGAAAGCACATGGTGATCGTCGTCCTGCTGCTCCATCTCACCTGCTTCTCGCAATACGCGTTGTGCGGCCTCAACCTCGGGCTCACCAGGAGCTGGCAGCCTCCGGTGGGCGTCAGCCTCATCATGTCGGTCGCCATATGCACATCGGCCCTCGCCAACCTCTACAACAACCTCACCCCCTCGGCAAAGACTACGAGGTCCAGGCCGCAGGATGATGATGAGCCTTCTTCTGGTTCGCAATAGCTCTAGTAGAAAACCGTCAAGAAGAGGTACTCCTTCTCTCCTCCGCGGAGAGAAAGAGAATGCATGAGAAGCAGTCGTCATGGTATTCGAGGAGGATGAAGAGAAGATACCACGGCAGGCTGGGAGTGGGCGGGCGACGTACTGGACCTGTGGGAAGACATCTTGTTGGTGTACCTATCAGTGTTCTGCAGCTGATTCCTGTTGGGTGGCATGTTGGGCGACTGCGGTTCGGCAATGCGTCACGCTGCCACCGTAATCCTCATGTGCCTAGCGCCCTTCTTCATATTCACTATGGCGATTATCAACAGTGTTAATGATATTGGGAATCGTTGCATGGAAAACAAAAAAATTCTACGCACACGCAATGATCTATCCATGGAGATGAATAGCAATGAGGGGAAGAGTTTGTCTACGTACCCTCGTAGACCGTAAGCGGAAGCGTTTCTCAACGCAGTTGATGTAGTCGAACTTCTTCGCGCTTCAACCGATCAAGTACCGTACGCACGGCACCTCCGTGTTCTGCACACGTTCAGCTCGGTGACGTCCCTCGCCTTCTTGATCCAGCAAGACGTCGCGGTAGTAGATGAGTTCCATCAGCACGATGGCGTGGTGACGATGATGGTGAAGTGATCCTTGCAGGGCTTCGCCTAAGCACTACGAAAATATGACCGGGGGTTATAAACGGTGGAGGGGGCGCCGCACACGGCTACACAATTGTCTCGTGTGTGCTAGGCGCCCCCCCCCCACACATATATATATATATATATGGGAGGGGAGGGGAGAGGCTAGGAGGCGCCCCAAGTAGGACCGAATCCTACTTGGGCTCCTCCCAAGCCGCGCCCCCCTCCCCCTGCCATATATATCGGAGGGGGAAGGAAAGAGGGGGGAGGAAGGGGGAATCCTATTCCCTTTCTGTCCTTTCCTCCTTCCCCTTTCCTTCTCCACCTTGGCCGGCCCATATGGGGGGCACACCAGTCCCTTGTGGCCGGTGCGTTTCCCCTCTTGGCCCATAAGGCCCATATCTTTTGTCGGGGGTGCCCGGAACCCCTTCCGGTGATCCGATATGTATCTGGTACCCTCCGAAACACTTCTGGTGTCCGAATACCATCGTCTTATATATCAATCTTTACCTCTCGACCATTTTGAGACTCCTCGTCATGTCCGTGATCTCATCCGGGACTCCGAACAACATTCGGTCACCAAATCACATAACTCATATAATACTATATTGTCATCGAACGTTAAGCGTGCGGACCCTACGGGTTCAAGAACTATGTAGACATGACCGAGACACCTCTCCGGTCAATAACCAATAGCGGAACCTGGATGCCCATATTGGCTCCTACATATTCTACGAAGATCTTTCGGTCGAACCGTTATGACAACATACGTAATTCCCTTTGTCCATCGGTATGTTACTTGCCCGAGATTCAATCGTCGATATCTCTATACCTAGTTCAATCTCATTACCGGCAAGTCTCTTTACTTGTTCCGTAATACATCACCTCGTAACTAACTCCTTAGTCATTTGCTTGCAAGCTTATGATGTGTATTACCGAGAGGGCCCAGAGATACCTCTCCGATACTCGGAGTGACAAATCCTAATCTCGATCTATGCCAACTCAACAAACACCTTCGGAGATACATGTAGAGCATCTTTATGATCACCCAGTTATGTTGTGACATTTGATAGCACACAAGGTATTCCTCTGGTATCCGGGAGTTGCATAATCTCATAGTCGAAGGAATATGTATTTGACATGAAGAAAGCAATAACAATAAAACTGAGTGATCATTATGCTAAGCTAACGGGTGGGTCTTGTCCATCACATGATTCTCCTAATGATGTGATCCCATTATCAAATGACAACACATGTCCATGGTTAGGAAACCATAACCATCTTTGATCAACGAGCTAGTATAGTAGAGGCTTACTAGGGACACGGTATTTGTTTATGTATTCACAGATGCATTTAAGTTTTCGATCAATACAATTCTAGCATGAATAATAAACCTTTATCATGAATAAGTAAATATAAAATAACAACTTTATTATTGCCTCTAGGGCATATTTCCTTCAAATGAGGTGGCGAGGCTCGGCTCCACCACAGAACGCACGCTCATGGCGCCAAGCCAGCAGAGGAGCTCCCTCGAGATAGCAAGTCATCTCTGAGCGCAATCGATCACGTCTCAAGTTTCGCATACTCCCTCGCACTCCTCCCGAGCCCTTCATCGCGCCAATTTGTTCCAGCGACCCATCCTTCCCCGCCTCCGACGGGAACCGCCGTCGTGGCAGCCGATGACGTTGTTGGGCCCATGTTGTGAGTACGCCCAATTATTTGTGCATGTAGCTCTTTCTCTACCCCTTTAACCTTTCCCACGCTTCAATTGTAGGAAATATTGTCATGATGACCTCGCCATTGAGCTATGCCGCTTCCACGGAGAGCTGTCACGGACAGCTTCCCCAGACGATGTTGTCGTCGTGTCTGGTTATCCCTCATATCAGTTTGGCTCCTTGTTAGGATCACCGCGACGCCTTCTCCCTTTTTCCTTCACCTCGTCGATTGGGTCATCATTGTTTGGTCGTCGCTCGTCGGTAAGGAGCATCGCCGCCTCGTTTATGTTGGAAATATTAGCACTTTTCCAATTAGACTAATCCACGAGTAAACAGTAAGCATGACATAAACGGTATGCATATCATAGCGATACCTAAGCATACTAGCACGTGCAGAACATAGAAGCGAACCATGTATGAGCAGCACATATACGGCTAGCACAAGTACGAGTAAACGACCATGGTGTCGATGCAGGTGAAGTAGTGGAAGTAGAGGCGGACAGAGCTGGGACGGATCGGGAGCAGTCGCGTCGAGACGCTCCCCAAGAACCTTATTGCCGTTCTCCCGGGCAGGATCTCGAACGATAGGGTTTTGGAGGCACCTGCTCTCCCGACCAACCGTGCACACGGTCGTCGGGATGGGGTCGCCGGAGGTAGCACAAAGTGAGGAACAGTAGATGTCGGCTAGGTTACGCGAGAGGGAGTGAGTGAACCAAACTAGGTCACTCCACTGGCTAGAGGCTTCTTATATAGTCCGTCGGGTAGAAAGTCGTGGGCCTGGGCGGAGGCCCACGACCGAGTCGACGCACTCCCGGGAAGGGAGTCGTCGTTCCCGGAGAAGGGTCGCACACCCGCGAACGGAGTCGACGAATCCCGGGAACACAAGCCATCCCACAGTCCAACGTCTCGGACAATAGCCCACCTGTTAGCAACTCGTTAATTAATCCTGGATTAATTAATTTGTTCCTGAGCGGCAAAAATAAGCTTCGGCTTGGCTCATTCCTGCAACCCGCGGCGCGCACGTCGTGACGAGGTGAGGCGTGACGAGGCGGGCGGCGGCGGAGGAGGAGGATCGCGCGTGTACCACTCCTCTTCCCAAGCTCCCAATGGCAAGTGGTAGAGCAACCCTTATAAAGAGGTCTCAACTCTCCTCAACTAGCAAGGTGGGACTAAACTTCCCACCATCTGACATATCATACATGGGTCTCAAGATTAACCAGGAATCATTGTTCATATGAGCCTAAAGCCCATCTATGATTCAACAATCCCCCACCAGATCTCGAGGCACATAAGTTTGTCAATGGTTCCAAACAATGTTTGATATATCAGAAATTTCAGTGGAGACTGTTAAGTTGAACTTCCACCTAGAGCAATAGGATTAGACTTCTTCACAACTGAACAATGGACTATGCCTTGAATTGTCAGTTTGGCGTGCAGAATTTTCGCCTATTGTCAGCTGATACGTGGCTGCCGAAGGCTAAACCCCACGGGTGGAGCTTATTAGTCATACTCCGTACCTTCTCATGAGCTTCCTAGAGATTACCCAATCTCATAGACTGCGACCAGCAGTCGGGCTCACATAGGTGTGTTCCTCCAAAGAATGCTCTGTAGGTTAGCATCTTGCTTACACAAGCTTTGGAACACATTAAGACAAAAGTCAGCCTGCCTTACAGAATTGAGAGTATTACTGCATCTCCAACGGAGTGAGTCTATTAAGGATACTCTCCTCAGTTGACCGATGGATTGTTTTCCCAGGTCCTAATTCACGGGATCTCCGATCAAATAGGTTGGGTTACCCCCATGGCAACTTACGTGGGTCTCATACCCATCTCCCTCGATGCATTTTCTATCACAATCCGTGATCGCCCTTTCATAAAAGGGCCTGCCATATTCTTAGTCGTCTGGATATAATCCAACGCTATCACTCCGGAGTTTCTTGATTTTCTGACAGATTTTAATCTTCTTCTTATGTGCTTTGTGGATTTCATGTTGTCCTTTGAACTCTTAGCCTTGGCAATCACTGTTTGATTGTCACTGTTCATAAGGACAGTCGTCACTGGTTTATCAACCACCGGCAAATCCATCAAAAGCTCTCTAAGCCATTATGCTTCGACGCATGATGTGTCTAATGCCGTGAGTTCTTCTTCCATAGTCGATCTGGTTAAGATCGTCTGCTTGCAAGACTTCCAGGAAACAGCACCACCACCAAGTGTGAAGACATGTCCACTTGTGGCTTTTATCTCATCAGCATCAGATATCCAATTCGAATCACTATACCCCTCACACTACTGGAATCAGCTAATTTGCCATCTGCCAGCTCTTTGCCGTCTGCTAGCTGACGGCAAAGAAGCTCTTTGCCGTCCGCCAGCTCTTTGCCATCAGCTACCCAAAAGCAGACGGCAAAGAAGCTCTTTGCCGTCCGCCAGCTCTTTGCCGTCGGCCAGCTGACGGCAAAGAGTGAGGTGGCCCCCACCCCCCGCCCGTTTTTGAAAAACTTAACGGGCCACCTCTTTGCCGTCCGCTAGCGGACGGCAAAGAGGCAAAAAAGCGGACGGCAAAGGGGGGCGGACGACAAAGAGCCTACTACCTAACGGCCCGTACCCCCGCCCGTTACTCGCTTCTTCCCTCTCCCTCCCACGCCGCCGTTTCTCTCCTCCCACGCCGCCGCCCGCCGCGCGCCGCCGCCGCCCCGTCGCCCCCGCCGCCCCGGCTCG